>NC_089801.1:22387744-22687744 GCF_029633855.1 Hoplias malabaricus | reverse complement strand
TGGAATGTCTTGTCTAAGGGAATAGTTATATAATAGGGGATTGTTTTAGAGCAGTGTACATTTTTTCTGTTAGAATAAAAATAATCCATTTTTTTTCCTCTCCTCCCAGGTCCTGTTAGACAATTTGATATAGGTCGGTACAGACAGTTGGAATCAGGGCCCCCAGTGTCCCAACCACCATCCTCCACCCAGACTCACCGCGTCATGACCCTGGCTGACCACATCTCGGTAACACCACAACAACTACACACTTTCTGCAAATATGCAAGCATTATTACTGCAGTTAAACACACAAACACCTGTACAAAATTTTTACAATGGAAAGACTATTTATGTACACTTTAATTAAATGTTGAATTTTGAGCTTTTTGTCCTTTTTAATGTGTAAGGGTTCATGGTGGCACACTGATTGACAACTAATTCTTTTTTAATTTTATTTTTATTTTTGTTCCTCACACAGCATATCATAACACAAGACTTTGCCAGGAGCCAGGAACCACCTCCTGCATCAAGCTCACTGCCATCCTCCTCCTCATCCTCTTCCTCCTCCTCCATATCCTCTACATTCCAAAACTCCAGTGCAGGGGGCTCTGTGGGTCGATCCAAAGGCCCAAACCGCTACAGCCCAGAGAACCCTGTCCCTGCCGCCCACCATCAGAAACCACCAAGCCGAGTGTCCCCTGAGAATGCGACTGACAAGCCAAGATCCAGGTACACTCCCACAAACTGTTCTAAACAACTGTAGAATATAGAGGGAGTTAAGATTAAAATGAAAAATGTTACAACATTAAATGAAATACAAACAGGACCAGATAAAGTATTTAATTTAACTGAAGAAATAGCTTTAATGTCTTTCTGTATTATGCTTGTTTGAACTCTGTTTCTCTACGTGTTTCAGGCCAGGGAAATCTCCAGAGCGTGCTGGTGGGTTAGGCGGTCGTGGAGTGGAGAGCTATGAACCCATCTCTCCCCCTCAAAGTTACTCAGGACTAGACAAACAAGAGAGCAATCTGCTACAGGGCCAGAGACGTGAACAGGACGTTCCTGAACAGAGGTATATTTATATATGTCTGTTTTGAGCCTGTTTCAGAGTAAGTTTTCATAACGGGTTTGTTAAAGATGACAGAAGAATATGTTGCCCCACTCAATTGGATTGTTACACGTGTTTGTTTAATGAGGAACGGAGAAGGGTGTGTGTACAGTCTTTTGCAGCTGCTTCTGTAAAATCTGGCACTAGTTCAGTAAGCCGCCATTTTGTATGAGAGCAGTGTATTTCCAACCCGATCATTCACTATTGCATCTCACCCTCTAGTGGTTGGCTTACACCCAGAGACCTAATTTTCCTGGAGAAATTGCTGTATTTTTAACCCCTCAAACATGTGTCTTGCTTCTGCCAGGACGGACTCGCGCTCGCCGGGCAGTGGCAACTATCTGCCCTCTTTCTTCACCAAGCTGGAAAGCACTTCCCCCATGGTGATGTCCAAGAAGCAGGAGATCATCCGCAAGTCTGAAGTTGGTAAGGATGTTTCTTCTACATAATATTTCAAGTAGGGACATTTCAAGTTTAAGAAATTATGATTAAAGGCTGCTCTGCCTAGAGGTAATAGTTGACTCTTATTGTATCTGTGTTTGACTTAATTTAGGGTTTCTCTGTGTTTAAAATGTGATGGAAATTTAACTTCTGGCAAAAATGTACATATAAGCACATAAATGGATCTTATGAAGCAAACATTAGCCTGCCTGATACTATTGAATGTCAGTAATTCAAACCAAGTCAGGCAACAGAGGGGTTTGTGTTGGCTCTCTGGCCTGTTTAATGGTTATTTCTTTAGCAAATCACATCACATGTTTAAGGGCAAGGATCCATACATGGCTGTGGGACATGTTTAAAATAAATAAATTATCTGTGCTGACATTGGTGTGTATATATAAAAATACCTTTCTCTTGCTCTTCCCTTCCCTCCCTCTCCCCATTTTATTTGTCTGCTATAGAAGATTGTATTTCATTACTGTTTCTCTCTCTCTCTCTCTCTCTCTCTCTCTCTCTCTCTATATATATATATATATATATATATATATATATATATATATATATATATATATATATAAAATAAAAAAAAGATGGATATATGCAAAAAACATCAGCCCCACACTGTTTTTTAGGCTAGAGATATTCTTGCTGTTAACTAAACATTGGCGTACACATGATGGCTTTCTCGTGTCTGTTTAGTGCATCAGCTGGGCAGATCCTCAGAAATAAATGCTATGCATCCACAAGGTGCCTAACGTATGTAAATGGTAGAGGTAGTGCAAGTGAACAGTGGTGTCAAAATGGCAGAAAGATTTGAAGAAAGGCAGTGAGAGCAAGTTCGCAATTACCCCGTGTCTTTCTCTGGGCTGCCCTCTAGTTACAAACGTAACACACACACAAGTATTGAACAGTTACATTCACAACACAGATGGTTGGCCATATGTTCGCTTGGACAACCATCTGCGTTGTGAATGTAACTGTTCAATACTGTTCAAAAAGAGCAAGTATACATCTAGACTTATACAGGATGATATATCTTTTGTGCTTGGTCTGTTGACATTAAACATGTTAAGACTGTCATGGTGTCTTAAGTCTGCACTTTTCACAGGAGTTGAAATATTGCACATTCTGCAGTAAAGTTGTCTTTGGATTTTTTCATGCACAATCCTGAACAATATATAGTGTATGATTAAAACGATTAAATGTTTGTCTGCTTTCTTTTTTCCTTTCTAGGCAATGCACAACCAGGCACAGAGATCTTTAACTTGCCAGCAGTAACAAGCTCAAGTGAGTACACATGGCGTAAACTATTAATGGATCATGTGTTCTAACAGTATCTCAATACATCCAGCTTAACTTGGCTTACTTTAAACCCAGGTTAGTTTATAAATCAGAATAGTTTAATTCTGCCATGTTACATATGCAGGCAGTTTGTGTGACTTGGCAAAATTAAGTGATTCTGATTCTTAAACTAAGCTGCATTTAGTTCAGTAGAACTTATTAAAGACGGAGGTCTAATTTTAAAATTTAGAACCAACTTAAATTAGTCAAGTGTGTTAAATATGTGAATGTGGACTCAAGTCTGGGAAATTGAATTAAAATATATTATTTACAGTGTATTACAGCTTTAAATGAACATTGTACCATTCTGCAAATATACCTTAATGTACCTAAGAGTAATTCCAAACTCCATGAGTTTGACTATGCTGGAGGTAATGTGAACTTGATGTCCAGCCTAGCGCAGCAGAGGGCTGCTGATACCTGTAGCTTTGAATTAGTCTCCACCATTCTATCAACATCCAGCTTACTCAGTGTGTTACTCCTATAGGCAACGTAAACCCCAGGAACCACTCATTCAGTGACCCGGCCAGTAACCTGGGTCTGGAGGACATCATCCGCAAGGCTCTGATGGGGAACGTAGAGGAGAGGCCAGAGGAGCAGACACAGCAAGCCCAGTCTGGATCAGCTACAGCAGGCAACAACTCAGCCGGTGTCCCAGAGGGGAGACAGGAGGCCAATCCTTCCCCCAGCACAGGTAGATATTGTAAGGAAAACTCTTTCGCCAAACTTGTGGCTCAAAAATAAATCATACTCATGAATTCAGAAGGCAGCCTGTCTGCAGTTTTAAGATGGTTCTTTTGTATTTACAAGTAGGGCTGGATGATACTGACAAAATTTGAAGCACAATATATTTCTTCACCTTAATCAATACGATATTGTTCTGATATTGATATGAACAATATAAAAGCCACAGAAAACTGCCAAGAACAATACATGTGACATCACCATCAGGTATAAACCTTTTGTCTTTGTCAATACAGTGCAACTTCTACCTACGAACTTAATCCGTTCCGTGACCCGGTTTGTAAGTGAAAAAGTTCGTTCCTCGAGTCAATTTTCCCCATTTAAAATAATGGAAAAGCAGTTAATGCGTCCCAGCCGACCCCTAAAGTCACCCTTTTTGCACTGATATATGTTTACAAAAGTCTCAAATTAGTAAAAAAAATAAATGTAACATTACTAAAAACAAAAAAGAAATACAGTGGTAACAGTAATAAAAAATAAATAAAGTTTTAAGTGGTTACATATCGCTACCTTGAAGAAGTGACGACTGGCTGGAGCAGTAACACAGGCACTGGCTGTATGACGCGGGGTGGGTGGAATAACGTAGAGTAGGTGGGTGAATGTGGGGAGACGAAGCACAGATACGACTTAACTTAGCACGAATTTCGATGTCTGCTGTTTACACTAATGCTAAATTTGCTAAAACTACAATTTGCTAATCTTAAAAGCTCACTCAAGTCTGAGCGCGCTGGGAGACTCGCCTGTTGGGGTCAGTGGCCATTTCCAGCAACCGGCTCGGCGGAGGCTCGGGATCGTTTCTAGAGTCATGGTTCATTGGTGGAGGCAAAAAATATTCAAATGCCCAGTTCATATCTTGGAAAGTTCATTAGTATAGGCGTTCGTTATTAGGGGTTCCACTGTATTAATATTTGAAAGCTAACTTTAATAAGTGTAATGAACTGATGGCAGTGGCCTGACTTGAATCAGTCAGTGACAGACGCTGCAAATAATATATATTAAAATATTGAGAATGTGTTTTTAAAAAATGTTTCATTAATTTAAATGAAATATTTTATGTTTAACTACATATTGAATTATTGTCCAGCCCTGTTTACAAATAATACAGAATACATGGAAAAAATAAAATATTTAATTCATATTTTATTTTTCATTTACATCATTTAATCATGCATTCTTCAATAAAAAAAAACTCTTCAGTCTTCTTTTCTTAATTCCTAGCACTGTTTAATGGGAGCACATAGACCTACTTTATGACTGCTGTCATAGTTCATTACTTACTCCCTCTCCCCCTCTCTCTGCAGCTGGGAAGCAGAAGCTTCAGAGCAAAGCCAGCAGCAGGAAGTCCAAGTCACCCAACCCTGGGCAGGTGTACTCTGGTGGGGAGAGACCCTCCTCTGTCTCATCTGTGCACTCTGAGGGAGAATACCACAGACAGGCCCCCAGCTGGGCCTGGGAGGACAGGCCTTCATCCACAGGTGAGCTGTCCACTTCTCTCTCAGCTGTGGTTTATGAGGTTGAGGGAGAGTATCGGATTTGATCTGCCTTGGAGCTAGGGGTTGTACAGTTAAGGGATAACATGCTTTTCATTGCATAAAGAAGATGGAAGAACTGCGTGTACCAGAACAAAGACGGTGTATTTGCTCTTGTTTAACTAACAGTAATTCAGTTTGGTTTGAGTGGGCTGAATTTTGTTTTTTGTTTCAATTTCAGGCTCCATGCAGTTCCCCTATAACCCTCTGACCATGCGGCTGTTGAGCAGCACACCTCCCACTTCCATGGCCTGCCCCTCTCCCTCCATGCAGTCCCAACCACAGCAGGCGGGAGGAGGTGGAGCACCTGTGGGCCCGGCCCGAGCGTGGGAGCAGCCTCTGCTCTCAGAACAGTATGAAACCCTGTCGGACAGTGACGACTGAGCCTAGCCATGGACACCAACCTTCCTCCGACACCCCCCACCTCCCCCCAGTCCTTTGGGTCACCACAATAAAGTGTCCCTCCCACCAGCGCCCCACCTCCCCAGCTTCTACAGGTCCCTCTCACTGCCACTCTGGTGTGTTTGTATGGGGATGAGCTGGGGAGGGGGACTCCCTTCTGGTGCTTTATCCCTCTCTGGTGGTCAGAGAGAGCATTGCAAGGGGGCCACTAATGGGCTGAGTTTTCGGGATAAACTTTGAAACGGAGTCCAGATGCCGTCACCTGTTTGTGGATGAGAAAACGTGTTGAAAAGTAAAAAAAAAAAAAATGGATGAAAGATTTTCAATGTAAAGAAAACTTATGGAAAAAAAGACTTATTTGCTTAAATAATTGTTCAGTTTCTGTAAAGAAATAATTTTTTTTGTCTTTAAAGAAAAATCATGTATGTAAATAGGGTAACTTTTTGCAGTGTGTTTTCTTTTTTTCCTCTTTCTCTGCGTTTTAATGTTGCTTTTTAAAATCAGACCCTGCTGGTTTGAGATTACATAGAAGTTCTTGCTCTCAATGTGAAAAGTGCAGTTTTTCCTCTTGCCCTCTGGCGTCAGGAGCAGGACAAACTGGACTGATCAATGTTCTTCAGAAAGGCACCAGTAAAAGAGAGCATTTCAACCACAGACACGGAGCCTGCCTTCGCAGCAGTGTGAAGGCGCATGTCTAAATGATAGAAATAGATTGTTTCTACGTGGGCGATGTTCGTAAAGGATCGTATGACACTGCTACCCAGGAGAAACTTAAAAAGGAAATAGTTTGTCAGACCTGCAGGAAAAAGCTAAGTTTACGAAAGAAAAGACACCATCTCCTTTTTGGTTCATGTGAACAAGTTGAGAACACTGGTGTTGGAGCCGTATGATATATATATTTTTTTTTTAAATTTAAATTTTAAAAAAAAAATTTTTTCCAGTGAAAGAAGAAATATAAGCTGAATGTTTCTTTTAATTTTTCCTTCAAAGTTCTATGTATTATTTTTATTTTAGGTTTTTGTTTCCTGTGCTGAGCAGTGGTCACTGTGGGACTGGCCCTGGGTGTAGTTCTAACATCCTCAACTGCTTCAGTGTGTTGCTCTGTGTGGTTGCTAACAAGTGCTAAATGTTCTGCTGTTTTATTTTCCCACCTCTCTTCTTCCTCCTCCTTCCTAGAGGAATCTATGATGTTTCAGAGAGGGTCTAGGCTTCCCTCATGTTGGGGTGAAATTAAACTGTGACCTTCTTCATGCTTTCATTCATTCTTTTATTCTTTTTTAATTGCTAAATAACTTGCTGATGACCCCCTCCTTCCCAAAACGAAAGGAAAAACCAAACTTCTGTTCGATGCACCTCTGCACCATTGTTGCACTTTTTTTCTTTTTCCTTTTCTTTTTTTTTTTTTTTTGCATAGTAACTTTTGACAATGATTAAAAGTGTACTACCTGTAATCTAAGTTATTCAAGCTTGTGCAGAGGTCTGGAATGTTCCTTTTCCATCACATTTTGCAATAACTGCTTATTACCATTCAGAAATCATGGATGTAATAATTTCGTTTTGTTTTTAATCTTGCAGATGTTTTCAGGCTTGTTTGACACACGACTTGGTCTTTGCTCTAATTTATGGTACAGTAAGGCTTTTCAGGTTACTGCTTGGTAGTGGTGGCTTTCACAATTACACTCAGTTTCAGTTATCTGCACAAACATAGCTGTGTGGTCTTTGGCAAATGTCTGTCTAACAGTAAAATGGACAGCTATATTATGTTTCTATGGCAAGACCCTTACAAGAAGCTTCAAATCTTAGCTGCTTATGTGTTTCAGTTTTCTTTGCTTCCGCTGCGCTCCAGTAACAAACCTGTCTGCTTTTTTTTATTTTTTTCGTTTGGATATATTTAATTTCACTTCTGAAATGGAAAAAAAGCTCATGTTGAGATTTTTTAGAAATCATTTTCAACATTGATGTTATTCATCCTGTTTTAATGGGATGCCAAGTGTTTACAAAGGCGTTGACAAAAAAAAGATGGTGAAACTTGAATCTTAAGAAAATGAAAGTCGATTGCATAATTTAGTCTTTTTATTTGATTTTGTTTTTTTTTTGTTTTGTTTTTTTTTTTTAGTCCAACACCTTGCAGTGGTAACTTTTTTTTTTTTTTTTTTTTTCTTTCTTTCTCTCTGTTTTATCCGTTCAGAATCGAGACTTGAAATAACCCGTGTATCCCATGATGTTGAAACGCAATGTTTGTATCGCACAATGTCTCTCTCTTAATTAGCCAATTACAAAAAAGTTCAGACCAATCAATAAAGTGGATTAGTGCTCCACCTTTCTGAAAGTTAGTCCTGTGTCCTATGTTATTTCTTGTCTTATTAATATTTATCATATCCTGTGTGAAGTTGTTAGTCTGTGGTTTTCCAGCCCTAGTTCTCAAGCAGGTTTCCACCCTGAAGTCCATTTACACATTTATCAGGAGATTTCTAGACGTACATTTGACTGATGATTAAATGATTTCATCAGACGTTGGTCTAAATGTTTGTGCACTCGCTTTGATGTCTCCTATTTTCACCTTTGTCCTTTCAGGCCTGAGAACTGAAGTGAATGAACTCTTACTGACTTTTGTATCCAACGCTCAGGTCCAGAATTTCCAGTCAAAATGTTATTTTCTCGTAGATATTAGAGACAAGCCTGGATTTAATCCACTGGCATAAGAGAGGGGAATGTGAAAATGGGACTCCTGACAACTGCAGATTAGTACTAAAAGCTTTCCTCTTTGAGAGAAATGTAGGAGAAATCAAGCTCCAAACTGAGCAGATCTAAACAAATCTTGTGCTGTTTGTGTCCATCCCTCCAATGAAATGGCAGCTCAACACTGAACCTGAAAGAATTACTGAAGCCATTACTGAATTTTACTGAAGCGCCCCCCGCTGTTCCATTCTGTTTGTCTTGCTCTGTGTGTATCTGAGTAAAGCTGAAAACACTGAAGCTATGTGATTAAGTTACTTAAGATAAACACATAGTGAACATATAATTCTGGGTAAATATAAATATACGTCATTTAAAGGTGAGACAACAGAGCACGTACTATTTTTGAAGACCCTCTACTCTAGTGGTGGTGGTTCATGGCCGGCTGTGAGTGGTTTTGAGGGTTTTTTTTTCAGGAAGTGATGCTACTATCTCACGATCAGAGCTGTTTCTGAGAATGTTTTCCTTATACTGCAGACTCTCACAGTGGTGAACACCATGGTTCTGCTCTTTGGAATGAGACTCGGTGGTTGGTTGGTGTTTTGGGGGTCCTGTTTGATGGTCTTGGTCAAAGGTGAGTTACACTATGAAAATGTAAATGACCTTTGGCAGTAGTGGTTTCTCATGGTGGTTTTACTGTTTTCAAGCAGGAAATGGAGTGTGTCAAGATACATTTCTTGGTAGAAGGAACATAACAACAGAGCTTCAGTCTGATGTTCTACTCCCCTGTATCTTCAGTGCAGACCTCATCAGATCGGACACGACTGCAGATATAGCAGCAGTGTGGAGTCAGAGGACTGTAACAGTTGATAATATAGTGGAGATCTCCCTGCAGGGTGAAGCAAGGTTCTGGAAAAATTACAGCAGACGTTTTAAAGCATTATCCAAACTCTCAGTATCTGGAGACTTCTCTATTCTTCTCCTTAATGTAAGTCGCTCTGATGAGGGTCTGTACCAGTGTGATCTGTTTAATGGGACCAACTGCAGGATTGCGTATCAGGAGGTGCAGCTCAGTAAGTTTTTGGACCTTTATAATGAAAACTAATTTCATGTGTGGTTACACAGAGGAGCCAACATATTACTGTGTTTACTGACATCCAAATGTGACCTTGATATCAGGTTCCAAGTTGTAGCTGTTCCTTCATTTTCTGTAAAATCTTCTGTACTACACAATAACTCTTAACGTCATTAGAGATTTGGAAAAAAAAAACCTTTTTGTATTTTATTCATTATATTTTTATCTGCCACAGGTCTTTCTCTGTCTCCTGCTCATCAGAAATACATCATCATTGCTGTTGCTGGAGCATCAGGAGGAATACTTTTTCTTCTGTTCACAGCATGTTTTTTCTACTTGGCAAATGAACGTAAGTCAGTGAGTAAACAACACAACACTTAATGCCATCACACGTTGCAGAGATAAAATTAAATGCAGATATGTTCTGAAGAATCTTCTACACAGAGCTGATGACGGATATTTCTCTTAGTTATGCTTTAAGGGCTGAATTGCTTCAAATGTTGGAATACTGATTGAAAGTGTATCTTCAATTTCTTTGATTTGTTGGCAATTTTAAAAGATTCTGCCTTGTCTTGGTTTTGAAAGCATGTTCACTCTCAGGGGAAAAGGAAATGTTTTGTATTTTCATTTTTTTTCTTCTTCTTTTCAATGTTCTGAAAAATTGTTAAATTGCTCTCAGCCTTGATGTGATCTGGTCTCAGTCCTGACTCGGATCCAATGTGTCTCAGTCTGAATCAGTGTCCTGGTCAAGTCTTATCTAACTTGGACTTCCAGAAGTACTGTCACTGATGGGAGATTCCAGTCTTAGACATAACTTGGCGAGTAAAATATCTCAAAACTAGGACTGCTAATGAAAGAGGCATCTTCTGGGTCAGTTTTGGCAGCTAAAACTGTCATATAATAGTAATAGTTATGAGATGTTTTTCTCTGTATTGCTAGTGGCAGTTACAATGTGTCAAGACTTAGGATGCAAATGAAATACTTGCTTAAATCAATGTTCTTAGTTAACACTTTTAAACAGGGGACTTTTTTTGAAAAATACCAGAAACTAAAATTCATGCATTTAGTGGGATCTGGAGACCCCCAAACCACAAAAGGAAATAAAATAACCCAGTCAGATTTTTGCTGGCTCGATGTCTCAGAGCACAGAAATTTTATGAATGTCTTGCTTCCTCATCTTAGATTCTCCTTTTACAGTATATTGTGCATGATATCTCTTATTTAAATATAGCGTAAACAGAAACATGGCTGTGAACAAGGTTAAATCTAACTTTGATTTCCACTGGAGAGGAAGTTAGCTGTGTTATTATTTGGTAAATAATGTGATGCTAACCGCATATGTGGTATTTTAACGTGTAACACTATTAGACATGTTAAAAAATGCTGTTCACTAATAGTTTAAGGAAATACCGAAGAGTGTTTTATAAAAAGAAGAAGTGATATTTTAATTCACCCTGGGAAATGGAATCTCTGGCAATGAAAACACAAACTAGCAAGCTTTTTTTTTTTTTTTTCTTTCTTTCATTTCTTTTCTTTTTTCCCCCTCAAACCCACACTATGAGGAGTGGTGGGCAACCACTTCAGCCGCAGCACCAACGGAGCAGCTGGGGGTTACGTGACTTGCTCTGGAGCTCAGCAGCGAATAGAAACACAGACCAGCCTTTGTATTATATCAGCCTCGCTACAGCTGACGCACTCACATATGACAAATAATAAATGTCTGCAGATTTCTCACAGAGATATTTTGGTTGTTTCAGGCAGACGCCGTGTGAGACAAGTGGGCGGTCATGGTAAGTTGTGTGTGAGGATACAAAGTAGCCACCCCCTTTCATGTCTATTTTCATAGGTCTGTCTCAGACACTAGTTTTTCCATAAACACAGTGTAATAGGTGCACTCTCAACAAGATGAATTCCTTATGACAACTCATTCTGACTCAATAATGAGAAACATCACATTCACTCTCGCTCAATATTTAAGAACATCACCTCATTCTGACTCAACACCTATAATTGTGGGGAAACGCAGCTCTAAGCTCCGCATTTTTTAAGGTGGATTGGTGTGTTTGAGGGAGAACAAGGACTGTTTGTACGTGGCTGAAGTCTCCCAAGTTTGGACATATTTCCACCTGATAATAAACAGCAAAAATACGTCAATATTAACAACCTATAGAACAGGAATAGAGCAATCCTCATTTTAAGGAGTGTTTTTTTTTTTATTTATTTATTCCCCCCCCCACCCCATTCATTCATTTACAGACACAGATGCCTTTAAGGAATATCACCTAATTCTGACTCAAATGAGGATCATTCTGATTCAGTTTTGAGGAACATCACCCATTTCTGATCCAGTGACATAGAACATCACCTTATTCTGACTTTATTTCTTCTTGCTGAGTTCTCTGCTCCTCTGGAAGATAAAAATAACAAAAATAACAGTTAAAACCACAAGTGCTGATGTTGACAGTAAAATTATTTAATTCTGAAGTAAACACCAGTTGTGCGCAGCAAGCAGGAACAACCAGCGGCATAACTGCTCTTTAGCTGGAGCATTTCAGTCATCTAAGACACACACACACACACACACACACACACACATATATATATATATATATATATATAAATGACACACACACACACATATATATATATATATATATATATATATATATATATATATATATATATATATATATGTACAGTGTGTGTCATTTATTTCTCATAAGATTGGATATCAGTCCAAATGTTGATTATTTACACAGCCTTTACACAGTGGGCAGTAAGGCAGCTCACTACATACTATGACACACGGAGTGTAAACACCCACAACATAAATATAATTTGGAAGTAATCAATGTTGTTAAATGTGAGTTCATTTTACCATTTTATCCTGCAAAGGCTTTTTTTAAGAAGTCACAAATTTAAACAACACATGGTCAAACCAAACCAGATTCAGTCTCGTCAAGTCAATTGTATTTGTTTAGAGCTTTTTACAACTGATATTGTCACAAAGCAACATCACAGAATTCCAGTAAATTCCAGTAACATGAAATATAAGCCATAAGGTGAGCGAGGCCAGGGCAAGGAAAATCTCCCTCAGAGCTGAGGAAGAAACCTTGGGAGGAACCAAAGCCCCACCCCCCAAAAAAGTCAACATTACCAGAAGTTTAGATTCAAGGTAGTTTTATTGGTATATGAACAGGAAAGAAACGTTTTGCTTGGTTTCCCTGTACAATGAAATAGTAATAAAGGAAGTAATAAAAGAAAAAATAAGCATGCAACAATATGATAACAAAAGTATTCATAAATAGAAATGTAAACTGTACAGAAATATAAACTATGTTCTTCATGCCACACTGTGCCATCTTTTGCCGTCTCTGTCAGCCACTCGTGTGTCTCCATGCGACCTCTCTTTCCTGGAGGTGGTGAAGTTTCCTCATCTACAGGACCATATGTTTGAGATTTGATTAGTGAGAGGTTAAAATAATGTGAAATTGACACAAACATGGTATTTGAATTATAATTCATAAACATCTGAAGTATGCCTCCTTTGTGCTACTGTAGGATTGTTTTCACAGTGCAAAAAGTGGCATATTGATTAGTCAAAATAGCTCTGGTATTTTGTAACCTTATTTTAAGTAGTTTTTGTCTTTTGAAAAACTGCCAATAGGTAAAGATATTTTTACATAGATTTATACAAAAACACAACCCTCAGCTACTTGTAAATAAGACATTTTTACTTAAACTTTTTATAACCCAAAGTAAAAGAATCTTATCAGGACATTTTGTCTTGTTTTAAGTCAAAATATCTTACCCCATTGGCAATTTTTTTCTTGACAAGTAAATATGACTCAAATTATGATTAAATACTATTTTTGAGCAATTTTTACTTAACTGTTTTTTTTTTATATATTTCTCAAGGTTTTTGTAGGTTTCACATCAAATAATACTGCATTAGATCAACAAATATAAACTAAAAAGTTTAAATAATTCTTTGTGTGTATTCTAAATAAACAAGTATTATTTCATCATATTTTTGAAAGGTTATAATAATAATTTTTATTATCAGCAGCTGAGAAAACTGCCAAAGTACCAAAATATTTTTTATTTGTTGAGACTGTTGCCCTGAACTAAACTCCTGAAAGTCTGTGCCTCCCGTGACTGTCAGAGCTTTATCAGTCAACACAGTTCACACTATCACCCATCCCCCCCGTTTTAGCACCTAGTAGTGGCTTAATGTACATAACAAAAGGTGGCCTAATGGGATGCAAATTACCCCAGCACTGCCATTTGGCAGCTTCTGGTAGAAAAAGGGGTCATATGAAAATCCTGGTAGTTCTAGTGTTAAAGGTTTTAGTAGCTACAGAGGAAACACACCGGCTGGTTTTCAGTGAAGTAAGATGGTGGTTTCATGGTTTAAATGTAAATAAGAATAGGATGAGTGTGGTTTGGGGTCACTAAAATACTAAGAATACTGTGGACATATTTCCACTGAATTGATTCTCAAAACAACTACCTAAGTAACAAACTGTTTATAAGATATATGTAAAACATTATAGATGAGTATTTGTTGTCTGCTCCTCCAGAAATAAAACTTGAAAACCTGATATATGATCCTGTTTACTACACTGTACAGAACACCAAACAAAAAGAAGGTAAATATCCGCACTTCATCATTAGCAATCAAATATTTGTCTACTCTGTGTTCTGTTGTTTTATTTTCATTACTGTTTCCCTTTTCAGAAGAGGTCTACTCCAATATTAATTACTCGCAGACACCAGACCAGCACAGAGAGAGCAATATGCATTGAAAAGTCGTCACTGGGGCAAACCGGAAAGTTTTCCGCACATATTCTAGTTGCAGGTGCAGACATAAAGGAGCATTACCAACAGAACAGGACACTCTAGTGCAGCTGCACATGAACCTAAGGGCTTTCTACTCACCAAGTATCCATGAGAAGGTATAAACTCTCTCAGCACTGGACTGTGGAACACTGAAACTGTACAGACTGGTACTGGAGAAAACAGTATGTTTGATATTTTTGGTGATACATTTTTTTAATGTATGGTCTTTTAATAAATCTTAAGCTGTTTTTGACATGATCACAGTGTCATTTATTGAAAGCATTGTTCTTTAAAAAGCACCAAAAGATACATGAGTGGAAACAGCACAGGGCTGTGGACATTCTTCCACCTGCTAAATGTGAGTGAGTGAGGGAGTGCAGTAGGGAGAGAGAACTCCTCAAACTGGTCAAGTGTTGACTGTATTTGAAACATAAAGGAAAAAAAATATTGGTTTGGTTTTGTTAATGTTTATTTTTTGATATATATAATGTTTATTTTTGCAAAAAGTTAGTTGTCTCTATTTCCACTTTGTAAGTGTACTCTCTTCATCACACAAAGATTCCTACAGCACTAGAATACAATCACATGCTTCCTCTGAAGCACATTACCTCAAACCTTTTCTGTTTTTGCATTGCTGCTAATTCAGCACTCCTACAGAGCCTCACGCACACCGGACGAAATTACCCACTGTCCAGGTCCGTCACACCACCTGACGCATGCACACGCTGCCTGGCACCAGGGAGAGCAAGGCCAATTGTGCTTTCTTAGTGCTCCCTTCCTTGGCTGGCTGAAGCCTCACTGGGGATTGAACAGGTGATCGTTGAGGATGGGGTCAACACTGAGTGCAGGGCCTCAGGGGAGCTCTGAAAATTTCGTAAAATTTGAGTTAAACTTTGAAAACAGTGTGTAACATCTACCTCATGAAGCAGTAGATGCAGGTCTGAAAGAAACACAGAGACTTGGGGGTCTTCCATATTGTTCAGTACGAGACAGATCTGGAGGGCAAGAAGGCCAGGCTAGCAGCTGCATTGATCTGAATGGTCTGTCTTTGGCCTGTAGAAAAGTATATGCAGTATTTCCAAAAATAACCTGAAAGTAGTTGGCTTTAAGGGTTGTGAAAAACAGAATGAAAGGATATACAAAAATATGTGCTTAAAATGCCCTATGCATTGGAGGTTGCCTTGAGTGAGAATCTGAACATTAGGGCTTTGCTTATCACTTTTAATAGCTGTGGTTATTTGTAGTTGTGGATTTTTGTTATTGCAGCACTTTGTGGGTGTGGTGTCACACTGATGCCACCACACACTGCTAAGTAAATGTGCATGAGCATGACTGCTGCTGCAACTCTGGAACTTTACCCATCTGTGTGATGCAGAGCTCATTTCCTATGGTTAACACCAGCAATGTTGTTTTACCTGTATCTGTAGGAACCGGTATCTAGGTTTTATTTATATTAAATCTAGGGTGCCATATATTTATGATGACTATTATATAATATTATATTATATAAATGTAGGGGTTTTCAGTCATACTGCCAAACAGTTTGTGTCTGTTGATTTTATATCGATATATATCTAATATAAAAATTGAAATGCAGGTCAAACTGTAATATTTTGGGTGCTCTTGGTTAAAAGATTTACAAAAAGTAAAACAAAATTTCACAGAAAACAATATTTTTGTTCGTGCTTACTGTTTATTTGCTGAATTAAACATGTTGAGGGAAGGCCTTTATGCGAGGACTTTATGCAGGAAACCTTGAAGAACCAGGACTGTGGTGAGTTTTATTTTTGTAGAAGTTAATTTATTAATTATTAATTAATATATTCTATTTTTCATTGTTTTTTCCATTTACTCAGTCTTTACTTTCACTTTCATGTATCTATTTTCAGTGTGCTAATTATTCCCCCAAGTTAAACCAATGTTAATAATACCCTAACCTTTTCTAATCTGTATTCTGCTCTGTAAGGGTGCTGCAGGTTGTGGTGTTTGAGTGTGCTAAGAGAAATACAAGCAGCTGTTACAGTAAAAGTAAGGGGTTTTACAGTCACAGCATTTCCTTTGATCGACCCCCATACAAAGCAACTTACAGGAAATCGGTGATCGTACGAAGAGTATAGAGCATCTTCTTTGGACAAAAGCAATATATCTTCAAACAATAAAGCACTGTTCCACTGGATCGCCTTTTATTGTGTCTCTGAATGTGGTCGCTGAGAAAATGCTGGGTGAAATCTGGCTTCTGGTGCTACTTCTGACCAGTCCTCATAAAGGTGAGTAGCTGTTATCAGACCATAAGAGCGCCCTCCATTAATTTCTGAACTGCTTTTCAGAATCAAATTCATTTTATTATCTGTTGTTTATTTTCATTAATTTTACACAATGTATTTGTTGTGTCGATCAAACGAGGCATTTTACACTATTCAAGAAAATATAGATAACAGTTGATGACCTCAACAGTTGGAAAAAAAAGCCCTCTATTACACTGGCAGACAAACAACATACACAGGAAAATGCTGTTATCTCATGTTTCTTCTGTATGATCAGATTACTTATATTTAATTGTTTTTTGTTTTTAGTGTTCTGGTACTTCTCAGAGTGTAGTATCTTCACAAAGCATTGTAGTTTTTCTGTCAGTTTTTTTTAATATTCATAGCATTATTCTTATTCCTTAATACTTCTAAGTAACTACTTAACACTACTATTTTCACTGTTGCTAAGAAATGTTGCTATTGCTCAATACTAAATTTTATGAAAGGACTTTAGAAAGAAGGATAAATATAACCTTTGTTTCATCCGCGGTGGACAAATTTACTCACTTCCTACAGTGCTACAGTGAATGTGAATGCATCTTTAAAGCAAAGGCCCTGGGGCTGAAAAGGAGAGGGTTTGAAACAAGAGGTAAATTCAGCAGGGGTTTAAATTTGAAGGATTAAACACAAAGGAGTTCAACTTAATGGAGCTAAACATTGGAGGTTTAAACTTTAAAGAGGTTAAAAGTTGAGGGATTGAACTTCAGAAAAAAATTCAGAAATTAGAGGGGATGAATTTAGAAGAGTTATACTTCGAAGGGTTGAACATCAGAGGAATTGAATTTGGGAAGGTTTGAGCATTGCCGGGTTTGAACCTGGAATGGTTGAATTTAGACATTGAATTTGGAGTGTGTTCTCCCTGTGCCTGCGTGGGTTTCCTCTGGGTGCTCCGGTTTCCTCCCACAGTCCAAAAACACACGTTGGTAGGTGGATTGGCGACTCAAAAAGTTCCCGTAAGTGTGAGTGTGTATGTGTTGCCCTGTGAAGGACTGGCGCCCCCTCCAGGGTGTATTCCTGCCTTGCGCCCAATGATTCCAGGTAGGCTCTGGACCCACCGTGACCCTGAACTGGATAAGCGGTTACAGATAATGAATTAATGAATGAACGTATTTGGAGTGGTTGAATATTTAAGAAATTGAATCATGGAAAAGGTGAACTTAGAGGAGTTGAACATTGGAGTAGTGTACTTTGACCAGGGCTGCTAAAACCTTGCATATAATTTTACATATTTATATATTTTATTATTCTCCAGTTTCTGCAGATCTAAATGGATGTGGAAAGGAGCATATTTCCAGCACAGCAATAACCACAGAGCTGCAGTCTGATGTGATGTTGCCTTGTTATTTCAATCTATCCATCCTCGGATCAGACCAGGCTGAAGATGTAGCAGTGGTGTGGAGTCAGACGGATTCGGCTGTGCACAACTTGAGTGAGATAACTATAAATGGAGGTGTCAGACTGCGGGACTCAAAAAACAAGCGAGTCAAGACATTCCCAGGACTCTCGGATTCTGGAAACTTCTCTATTGTCCTTCAAAAAGCTCAATTTTCAGACCAGAGCCTGTACCGCTGTGAGCTGTTTAAGGGAATCCACTGCATCATTGCGTATCAGGAGCTTAATCTCAGTAAGATTTGCGTTATTTACAGCACATTTTAATCAGCTTTTATTACCACTCTAATGGCAGACCAGTCTTCTATCCTCATGCTAACTGACCAAAGAGCAAGCTAATATCCGTCTACTGGTTAAAAAAGGTTGGTACCCCATTTACTGTAGGCCACTGCTCGTCCACTATCAGACAGGATTAATGCCCTGTGTACAAGATCTAACTAGTTTTAATGTCTTCAAATTTTTAATTTTAAATTCACTGAGACTTTTTTTCAAGAAAATAAACTAATACAAATATTATCAACAGCTATGAGAGGTACAATGATGAATAAGCCTCATATAAAATAATTATGGTGAAAATGTTAACATTGTGCTCAGGTAATAACAAAGAATAACAACATAAATTAATGAAGGAAAAATCTATAAATTGGACTGTGAATGGTAAAGCGCCAAAGTGTGACAAAACTTTGTTTAAAAAATTATGGTCTGCCCAGAGAACATTGTGCAAAACGCCAGTGGAACTCCAACTTTGCCCTCAGTAGACCAGCCATGCTCCACTGTCCTCTTGCTATCAGGGGACCAATACTAACTCAGTGATTTTGCATTTTTCTTGTAATTGTTATGCCATTGCTGGATGCAAAGTTTTGAAGGAGCACACCAGGCTATGGAAAATTACTTTTTAAATGTTTTTAATGTGCCTATTCACAACCTACATCTACAGTGCACTACACTACAGTACACATAATGTAAACTATGTAAATGCACTCTTAGAGCAAAAAAGGGGTTAAAGTTCAGAGGTCTGAACATTGGTGGGGTGAACTCTACGCTGGTATAGCATAAGGAGTTTGGCATCTTGAACCAGTTTGGTTAGTAAAATTTAGTGGATAGCACAACTGCCATCCTCATGGCAGACTAGGGCTTGATTCCCTGCTCAGAAGACTTCATTTTGATTCTTCTAAAAGTCCTCAAGAAAAATAGTGTAAAAAAAGGAAACATAAAATAAAAATGATAGCCATTCAGTACATAAAATCCCAGAAGGCGCCAATGCTAACCAGTCACTAGAAGACGTCAAAAGGTCTTCTTATGAATTCCTGCTTCATAAGTGGGTAATATTGTTGTATTCTTGCTATAGTTATTGCTTAAGGTGAAGCTGACTCTATATTCAGGAGGGCACTAACTGCATGAAAATAAACACAAACTGAAAATTCTACAAAATTAAACAACTTGAGTAACAAATGGGGGTAATTCAAGTTAAACTTAAGTTAATTTTTTTTCCTCTCAAATATTCGGTTCCACCTTAAAAGATACAGTTTCGGAATATAATCAAATGTAACAGCAGCAGTTCCCCACAATCGTAGGTGTTAAGGTTACACTTATATAGTGCCTTTCTAGAAACCCAAGGACACATTACAGGAAACCCACGCAGACACAGGGAGAACATGGAAATTTCACCTAGATGGGACTTGAACCCAGCACTGGGTGCAAGGCCAGAACACAACATGAACAGGTCTGCTTTACTTGTGTCTTGTAATGTGGGTGTAAGGCCAACATTAGGCTGAAATTTACTTGGGCTTTCCCTCAATTTAGTTGTTTCTGAGGTCTTTAATTGTCTTTATTACAAATATAGTGCCTGTACTTTTGAAACATTGAAAACATTGTTGTTGGCATGTACAGGTGTCACTTCGTGTAGGAGAGGGCTGCTCCCCGGGATTAACATAACCACTGAGCTTCAGTCTGATGTCCTACTGCCATGTTACTTCCAACCATCCATCCTCGGATCAGATGTAACTGCAGATATAGCAGCAGTGTGGAGCCAGAGGAACGTAGCAGCTGGTGATCTACTGAAGATCAAGTTACAAGGCAATGTTACATTCTGGAAGAGCAGAAGTGAGAATATTAAGACATTTTCTGAACTCTCAGCAACTGGAAACTTCTCCATCCTCCTCCGTAATTTACAGCTGTCTGATCTGGGTCTGTACCGCTGTGAGCTGTCAAAGGGGACCAGTTGTTCACTTGCTTATCAGGACATTTATTTAACAGCAGGTAAGGCTAGTTATTGTTCCTGGACCACTGAGTGTGCTAGTACATGCTGTTCTCAGTATCTGACTGGAGACCATATTGCTGACTGACCATATTGCTGGAAATAGATTTCGAAAGGGTGAACTTAGAGTGAACTTGTGCACAGTTATGACACTTTTCCACTGCATTGTACATACTCTACTGAAATCTGCTTACATTTTTGGTCCAAGTACAAGTTGATCTTCATCTACATTTCCCCTCCTCTCTACCCCCGTATAGCTGGTGACATCACAAAATATCATCTCTTACAGGTAGTACAGTAAGCGTTAAAAACTACAAGAATGGCGGTGGTAATGTTAAGTGTCGTTTACTCACTGTGTGTTTGCCCTTGTCCAAAAAGGAAGTATACTTAAGTTATGCTATTTTGATACCACTACTTTGTACTGATATACAATCTAAAATAGTGGGTATACCAATCATTTGTTTTGATTGTCACTCTTGTAGTACAACTGAAATATATTTCTCTGAGCTGCCTGTCTGAACTCTAGAACACATTAAAATTACTTTAAATAAATAATAAATATAAAATAAAAGTCTCTAATATACACATACATTCAGACCTTGTCAAATTAAATACTAACACTACCAATATATAGTATTACAAATTACAATATTGGAAATGATAAAAATGTGACTTATACAACTTTAAGCATATAAATATATTTAATGTGTACTTACAGAGTTGCAGAAATAACATATGATTAGTACATAGACTAGTGTATATTAAGTGTAACTATGTAATATGTAATTTAAACTGCATATTAGTAATGATTTAGTACAAATTAGCTGTTCCAAAACAGTACACTTTAAGTACATTCTCTTTTTTTTTTACACAAGGTTGTGTTTTGTTTTTTTGGGACTGAACATGGCTTAGTTGCATAGTTGCTTAGTAATTTTTTGTTATTCGTGGCACCATCCAGCTTTCACTGAATTTTTCATCTGCCACTAATCCAAGGAGCATTTGAGCCTCTTCAAAAGGCCATGGTGTAATTGTACATGCTGCCTCTGTGGATTGGATAAAAACAAATGTGATCTCCGCTGTAGCATGGAGATTTCACAAATGGCTAGTTTGCGCTGGGCGTCAGTAATTCATGATGATTGAAAAGTCTCTCGGTCAGTCAGTGCTCTGCAAAATTTACATATCACTTTTAGTCCTTAGTTTGCTTGCTTGGAACCATGAGGGAGCAGGTACTAAAAAAGTACTTCCAGGTTCCAGGTATCAGGAACCAAGCACAAAAGCTGAGTAGAGCCAAGCCAAGTAATGGAAGAGCACCTTTACTGGAAAGCATAGAAGCACTTAAACTGTGGGCTATGGGACAGGATGCAGGTGTCAAAGCCAGAGTGTGAAGGCTTGGGCCATGGTCTCTTGAGAGAGGGTGCGTAAGACTGTGGTGTGGTCGCATGTGTGGTGTCGGAGACGTCATGCCATACTTACCGACTGACCCAGTGGAAACAACCTCTATATCCTGCTAACCACAGAAATGATAGAGTACAATGTAGAGGGCCACAACCATTCCTCTGTTTGCTCAAAACATCATGATTTTGTCTTTTTTAAAGTATTTAAGACATTTGAGTAAGTCTGGACTGTTATTATCAATCTCTGAAGCAGCATCCAGTTCACTGATGAGATATTGGCCTTACATTCTTGGAACAGCTGTTGCACTTTGCCTGCTGTTGGTGTGTCTGTTCTTTACCCAGTGGAGAAGAAGTAAGTACATTTTGTTCATTAATTCCATACATTTCAATCAGTGAAAATACTAAAGGGCCCTCGTTATTGATGGTGATGATGATTAGAGATGAATGGAATTGGCGGATTCTCTCCCAGCCTTTAAGGCTGGTCAGATGCTGTTCTTTGAAGAAATAAAAATGTATTTAAAACTCTAGACAGTGTCTGGCAGAGATTCCTCTTCATCACCCACAACAGGAAACCCCAGGAAAGGCACAACACTACAATGACACTGACATGGTGGAGGTGCAAGTGGATCAAACCATCACCACTTCAGCGTCACTGAGATTGATGCCCCACCCAAATAATACCTGGATTTTTGGCTCCTGACCACTGAAGAAACAAGGAGATCATGTTAATGTTTTGGCTGATTGATGTACACTGGTCCCAATATGACCTTTCTATACAACCTTTCTGTGTTGCAGGACGAAGAGCTGAACCTTTGTATATCAACACACACTTTCATCAAAGTAAGTCTAGTTCAGGTGTTCATAGTAGTCCACTTACTTATCGTTTAATGAAATGACCAAGAAGCTGATTTAGTTTTTTCTCTAAACTTCAGATAAATCTGAAAGAAAAGAGGAGAATATTTATGGTAAATATATTAATCTTCTATGTTTTTTTTTCTTCACCATATATCCAAAAGTATCTAGACACTCTTTCTGTTCAGTGAACTCATCTCTTTTAAGCGCTTCAGCTGACCACACACTGCTTGTATGACCGCCACAGAAGAGCACTGACAGAAAGATCACAATGCCCAATGCAGAGCCACCGAGCAGTGCACCGTAGAGCAGTGGAACTGTGTTCTCTGGTTGTGAGAACAGTATACCGATGTTTCAGAATGACTCATCTAGTATCAGTTCCTGACACTCACTAAAGCAATCACATTCTCATGGCTGTGTTTCAAGGAACTTACTGCAGCAAAAAGGACATAAACCCATTCCCTTTAGTTTGGGTAAAAACATCAGTAGAAAAAGTGTCTACAAACCTTTGGATGTAGTAGTGGATTTATAAATCAGTGCTAACCAATAAATGCTGATAAAACTCTTCTGCACAGAAAACGACACAGAGCTGATGAAAATGAAGAGAGTCAGGGCAGGGCACAGTGAGTATTACAGTAAACTATAAAACAGCCTGTTGTCATATGGCTATAATATCATAGGCCTCTACAATAGTGTTTCAAATAGAGGACTCATCTGTTAAAAAGATTTATTTAAACATTTTGAATATACCTCATGGCATTTACAGTGTAAATGTCAATTATAGCTATTCAGTACATTTTTAAATTCTGTGAACAGAGAAGGTAAAAATATACTGTATTAAATTTAACAAGATATTTTGTTCAAATGACTTGCCTTGACATGTGATCTCCTTTCTGAAGAACAGTGGATATATATTTTTTCTTTAAATTTTGTACTGCTGTCATATTTAGAAGCTCATTTGACTTCATTCTAATAGTGTTTAATAAATACATGAATTGTGTGTATGTTCACACAACACACTCACATATTAGAGTTTTAATATTGCAATATTAGAATTCGTGTTGTCCATGTGTCTACATGGGTTTCCTCCCTCTGGGCACTCAACTTTCATCTCACTATCTAAAAACACACGTTGGTAGGTAGATTGGGTGTGTGGATCTGATCAAAGGTGTGTGTGAGTGAGTGAGAAATGATGTATAAATGACCAAAAAAGGTATCAGATTGCATATGTATTCAAGAATAGGTCATAATGAAATTACTGTTGCTCTATTATTGTACTATTACACTAAATTCTCTCTCTCTCTCTCTCTCTCTCTCTCTCTCTCTCACTCTCAAGACCCTGCACAGGAAAATCCAGTATATGTCAACTGGGTGAATAAGAGGTAGCACTACAGATTGTTATTTTCCATCTCCTGGCCCTAATCGTCAAAGCCAAGCATGGGATACTAAGCTTCAAGACATTTGACTCCCTAATAGCTGCACATTTGAATGGATGAAAAACAGAACTGTGCATAGCAGGAGACCAGGATTAGGAGCCTCTCATGTCCTGTCACAAGACACACACCGGAACTGCACTTACAAGTGTTGCTTGACATTATCATGTTGAATCATGGATGTCCTTGAATATGATGTCTCTTAGAAGTCAGCAGCCAGTAGAAGACTAAAAAAATATATATTTTTTTACAATATATTTTAGGTGATTTTCATTATATTGGAACATTCTGGGTTTTTTCAATTAAATATTCAGTTAAAATATTTATAATCACTTATATTTCAACTATGTGAGATTTGTGCTAATTTTGTATTATTAATAAGTAAAATGACCATTTGATGAATATATAAATGTGGCAGGTTTAATATGAATAGAATAATATAGAAAACATGGATGAAAATATACAGGTAGATACATTAATGTAAAACACTGTGGTTTTCAAACACAGGCATTACAGTGTTTGTGCAATAAAAGGATAATCAGGAATTTCTGGGAAAAGTTTGCTTCAAACAACTTGGGTCAATCTCACCAACTGTAATTCTTATTTTGGTTCAAAAACAATGAACAGCCCCTTGTCTGACCCAAACACTGCACAGAAAGATGTTTAAATAAGACAAAATGACCCTTTCATTCACGTCTTAGTGAGTCTTTATTAGTGAATCTAGTCTATGTATTTATACTATGAATGTATTTATATAATATAATATAATATAAATATTTTTTCTTTGAAACACTGTCTAATATATCCATTCTGTCATATATATGTCATATAACATTACCATCAGCATTACCACCAAACTTCAGTATGATGTTCTGCTGTCCAGTAATATTAATCCTTTAAAAAAGGTCTCCATCAGCTGCAGCACTGAGACCCTCCCCCCTTGCGTCCATCCTTCCACTGTGACAAGGCAACTTAATACTACTGTAGGTATTTGGAGGTATGTTGATCTGTCAGAAAGTCATTACAAATGTATTTCAGTTTTAAACACATATTAAGGAGGAAGGTTCCAAAACCGCAAACATTAAAAACAAAATTCGATCAGCTTTCACCTGCTGAGTTAAAAAAAGAAAGAACATACACGCATATGTTGATGCATCGTGTCAGGTTTTTCAAAATTGTTATTTTTTCCAATCCACACGACCACAACAGAACTTTCAAAACCTTCATCCTGGAAGGTACTTTTGACAAACTGTTTTTGGTGATCTAAAACACAGTTGGACAAAGCCTAAAATATATATATGAATGTAAATAGATAAGGCCAGGTCTGTAACCACTTACCCAGTTCAGGGTCATGGTTGGTCTGGTGCCTACCCGGAATCATTGGGAGCAAGGCAGGGACACACCTTGGAGGGGGGCGCCAGTCCTTCACAGGGCAACACACATATATACACACACACACATTCATTCACACACTCACACCTATGTACACTTATAAGTCGCTTACTATTGTGTGATTTTGGACCGTTGGAGGAAACCGGAGCCCTGGAGGAAACCCACAAAGACACAGGGAGAACACACTCTGGAGCTGTGTGACTGCGATGCTACGTGCTGCTCCAACGTGCCGCCCTCACCAAAGAAAATTGTAGACATTATTATATTTTTTACAGGAGAAATTGTTACATCTGAGTAATAATGAAATCACTGCGTGATAAACTGTTCATCCCTGTTTACTGTTTTAGACAAATACACCACATGAAGAGTAAATTCAAGGTCAACATCCTGTTTTTAATTCAGTGGTGTAACAATAGAGCACTAACGGTTTTGAAGACCCTTAGCACTGTTGTGGTGACTCTGGGGCAGCTGTGGGTGGGCTGTTTGAGGTTTTTTTTTTTTTTTTCAGGAAGTGAATCTCTTACCATAAATTTTGTTTACCAGTTTCCCTTATACTGCAGACTCTCACAGTGGTGAACACCATGGTTCTGCTCTTTGGGATGAGACTCGGTGGTTGGTTGGTGTTTTGGGGGTCCTGTTTGATGGTCTTGGTCAAAGGTGAGTTACACTATGAAAATGTAAATGATCTTTGGCAGTAGTGGTTTCTCATGGTGGTTTTACTGTTTTCAAGCAGGAAATGGAGTGTGTCAAGATATATTTCTTGGTAGAAGGAACATAACAACAGAGCTTCAGTCTGATGTTCTACTCCCCTGTATCTTCAGTGCAGACCTCATCAGATTGAACACGACTGCAGATATAGCAGCAGTGTGGAGTAAGAGGACTGTAACAGTTGATAATCTAATGGAGATCTCCCTGCAGGGTGAAGCAAGGTTCTGGAAAAATTACAGCAGACACTTTAAAACATTCTCCAAACTCTCAGTATCTGGAGACTTCTCTATTCTTCTCCTTAATGTAAGTCACTCTGATGAGGGTCTGTACCAGTGTGATCTGTTTAATGGGACCAACTGCAGGATTGCGTATCAGGAGGTGCAGCTCAGTAAGTTTTTGAATTACAGCTGTAGCTTGTAGCAGCTACTTAAAATGTGTGTATATGAGTCATGTACAGCTGCCTCCCTGTCTGAAAAAAATTTTTTTTGTCAATTGTATTATATTGTCTTATCTCAACACTTCATTAAAATGCAGTCAGCATTCAGTTTTCATGTAGAATTTTGGAGATACAAGACTTTGTCTCATACATAATATACCCAACATTTTGAATTTTTTTTAAAATGGTGTATATCTGTATAATGTTAACCCTATAGTGATGGTCCAGTATAATGTAGAGGCCTAATATAACCGTTATACTTGGTTCACCCAGTCACTGGTTCTACCTGTGACTCTAAAGCTTCTTCCTCTGTCTTTCCATCAGTTAAAGGACTATCCAGTTCACTAATGAAATACTGGCCCTACTTTCTTGGAGCAGCTGTTAGTCTTTTCCTGCTGTTGCTGTGTCTGTGCTTTGTCCAGTGGAAAAGAAGTATTTGGATTTTATTTATTCATTGAAAACATTTTTTCAGCCAAAACACCAAGTCCTTCTTTTTTCTACACTCACTCTCCAGTTTATCAGCATCTATTGCTCACTTTAGTACATCTTTTAGCCAGCATTAATCTTATTGGTCAGGACCACCACGGAGCAGGCATGGTTTGGGTGGGGGATCATCCTCAGTTCTGCAGTGACAGTGCTTGGTCATGGTGTGTTAGTGTGTGATAAACTGTCATCAATGGATCAGACACAGCAGTGCTGCTGGAGTTTATAAACCTCTCAGTGTCACTGCTGGTTTGAGAATAGTCCACCAACCGGAAACATCCAGCCCCTTCATGATCAGTTGAGCTGCTAAAATGGACAAAGTGTGTAGAAACAGGAAGTCATTTTAACATTTTTGATGTTCATTGTACACTGGTCCCAATATGACCTTTTTCTACATGTCTGTGTTGCAGGAGAAGGATCAGACGCTGTGTATGTGAACAAATGCTTTCATGAGAGTAAGTCTCTTTGTTCAGTTCACAGTTGTCTACTTCATTTTTGTATTTCAAAATGACCGAGATTGTGATTTTTGTTCCCTTCTAAATTTCAGATGGAACTGAAACAGTAGAGGAACATATTTATGGTAAATATTTATTTACAGTTTATCTTTATTGCCAGTTTATGTTCTTCACTATATGTCCAGAATTGTCCAAAAGCTGTTGTTCAGTGAATTCAGCTCCTTTAAGTCTTCCCTTGCCCCCACACTACACAGAAAAACAACAGAAAGGACATTTTCTATGCCAAGCCACCTATCAGTGCACTGTAGAGCAGTGGAACTGTGTTCTCTGGTGTGAGAACAGTACATTTGAGGTCTGGAATTAATCAGAATCAGTTCCTGAAAATCGTTATTAGTTGTGTTTTGAGACATTTACAGCAAAAAGACAAACTCATCCCCTGATTTCTTAAAGAAAAAAAACAGAATAGGAAACATAGTTTTGGACTTTTGGGCATAATGATGTAATGATGTATTAAAAGTAAATACTGATGAAGTTCTTCTGCACAGAAAATGACACAGAGCTGATGGAAATGATGAGAGCCAGAGCAAGGCACAGTGAGTATTACAGTAAACTCTAAAAAAGGCTGTTGTTATGTCATAGAAACATCACCATGCCCAGTGCCAAGTGTCAGTGAGAGGGGTGTAAATCCACAGAGCAGTTCACTGTAGAGCATCCAGTACCAGTATCTGACCTCACTAACCCTCTCCTGACGAAAATACAGACTAATCCTACTGTGTTTTGAGGCAACTACTGCAGCAAAGTTCACATAAACACCGCAATTATCCCTTGATTTCAGAAGAAAAATCAGACTAGGCAATGTCTACAAACCTTTGGACATAGTAATGTATTTATAAATGAATGCTAAAGAGTAAGAAGAAGAATAAACAGAAGTGATGAAAAAGAAGAGTCAGTGCAAGGCACAGTGAGTAGTGCAGTAAACTCTAAAGCAGGCTTTTATAATATAACTGTAATAAAATTGTCCTCATTTGTTTACTGAGTGTTTTGTTATGTAATTTTATAGGTTAGACCTCATTACTTATACAGTGTGTATTTCATTTATAGCTATTCACTACATGTTCTAATTCTGTGAACAAAGAAGACACTGTAATAAGTTTTTAAATGATGTTTTGGTCACATTACCTGCCTTGAGATTTGAGCTCCTCTTGTAGATATAATTTATCTTCACATATTCAAATTCAAATGAGATAACACTATAGTCAGTGTTGTTCCTGTGTCTGTGGTAGATGTGAGTGTGAGAAACTGCCCCAAGTTGTGAGTGTGTGAGTGACTGGATGAGTGTGTGATATCCTGTGATGATGTTACTGTCCAGGTTGTGTTCTTGTTCCGCTGATTCAAGCTAGATTTTAACTCTCTCTTTCTCTCTCTCTGTCTGTCTGTCTCTCTCTCTCTCTGTCTGTCTGTCTCTCTCTCTCTCTGTCTGTCTGTCTCTCTCTCTCTCTCTGTCTCTCTCTCTCTCTCATCAAGATCTAACACAGGAAAATACAATGTATGTCAACTCAGTGAGGAATAAGGGCTGCATCAATTAGGACCTTTTCACAGCTTTTACAGATTCATATTTTCATTGTTATGATGTAGAATAAGGAACATGACTCTGAGGATCATCAGAATACTTCATAAGTCTGACTAGTAAGAGATTTGTATTACATCAGAATTATTCTGCAATTCATTTTGTGGCATCACACATTGCCTGGTGTGGGCTAATAAAAATGTGCTGAAATATTCATGTGTGTCTCTACAGATCCTTTCATAGAAATCTAAACTCAAAAAGGTGTGTGTGTTCTGATTTAAAAGTGAATGAATGAAAACTATATTTATAGAGACAAATGTGGGTGCGCAATACCACTTTTATAGTTCAGCTATTTCAAGTGGATTGAGTGATTTGGTTTTACACACTCTGTGAAAAAGAATGAAATGGGTCTAAGTCAGGGGTGTCAAACCAGATCCACGGAGGGCCGTGTGGGTGCAGGTTTTCTTTCCAACCACACAGAAGCCACACCTCATTCCACCTGTTTTTAATCATTGGATCTAATCAATATATCTTGACTTTCAGTAGTGTGGGGCTTTTGCGTGGTTGAAAAGAACACCTGCACCCACATGGCCCTCCGTGGATTTGGTTTGACACCCCTGGTCTAAGTTCACCAAGCACAGCGTACAGGCATTGGGCTTAATAAATGGCTGCAATTCCCAATGAAAACAACAGAGGGCGTACTCTTTCCAACACAAAACACTCACAGGACAGCTCTCATAGAACAGTGATTCTCTGTCATAGTCATAAAGTAAAGTAACAGAAGAAAAAACCCTGGTGAAAGGATGTTTTAGGATGAACCAGTCCAACTCATCTCAAAGGTCAAATGCTGGAGCGCTTTACACCCACCCAGCGGACACCTGGCTTTGTGTAGTGTTGTTACTAAAGGCACAAAATGGATGCCAAACTTCACCAAGACACACGTGTGCATATGCCAATGGGTTCCAGTGCATCTTAAACTATACAAACCACTACCAAGAGTAAGTCTGGGCAAAAATAGGGTCATGGGCCAAAGTTTGAACACCTTTAAATGAATGGGGTGTCTAGACTATGTTTGTAAAGTTTGTCTTTCAGAGCACTGTACTGCAGTTTGAATAGTCATTTTGTATGAAAAGTGTCCTATAAATAAAGTTGCTTTGCCCTACTGAAATCAGGGAGGGGGTGGGGTTCAAATTCTTGTCATTTGGACGTCTGCATCCTCCATAATATACAGCAGGCTGATCGCGGTCTGTACTACTGTGATCTGTTTAATGGGACCTGGTGCTGCAACAAAACCGGAGCCATGAAATAACCCCTAAAACTTTGAAAAACCTATAATCAACAAAGATTTTCCACTCAAAACCCTGGAAGATTCTGAAAACTGATACATTTTATTTAAAGATTTTTTTTGACTGGATATTATACAAACTTTAAAAAAGTTGGCTCTTCTAGGGATCTTTAGTAAAAGCTGTTGTCTGTATGATGCTTTCAACATAAAATCATTTGCAAATTGATGGAAAGTGTGTTGAAAGGGGATCTTCTGTAACAATCACACTGAGACATTGTATCAATTGTCAAAATCACGGTTCACAGTGAGTTCTAAGTACAACCATTTACATGGAACAGCATCTTTTTATCTAGGTATAGCACTGGCCCTTGTTCTGGCAATGTCTGAGCTCAAGAGGAGATTGAACTCAAACCTATTTGTACTAGGATAAACATTCTGTTTGAACTAAGCACATTTGTGAGTCGCTCTGGATAAGAGCATCTGTTAATTCTGTAAATGTAGATGGTGTATTTATTTCAGATTGATGGAGAATGTGTTTTAAATGGCTCTTAGTGTAATATCTTGTAAAATGTAAAATTTAATATTGTACCAATGAATGTTGATGGCTTTCTCAGGATGGGAATGAATAAAAGTTCCGGATTGTCCTGGACATTGGAGTCATATGGCACTGAGGTTAGTTACTTTAATTCCTCTTCTGTAGGCCTACTTTGTTCCACATAGAAAACTGATCATGTATCAGTAAGGCAAAGTATAAAAAAGCAGAGAGATAAACAAATGAATAATGGCACTGGTGTCAAAATGTGTGTGCAGAGTGATTTCAGCTCATAAACGTTTATCGCTGTTAACTGTTTCACTTGTGAGTGAATATTTAATTCAAGAAAAATGTCTTGAACATAAGTCAGTTGCATGACATTATGTCATGTTCTATTTTTGGAGACCCTCATCTCTGTGGTGGTGGCTCTGGGCAGCCGTGTTTAGCCTGTTAATTTGAGGGGATTTTTTCTTCAGGAAGTGATGCTAAGTATTATTTTCATCATCAGTGCCGTTTCTCAGAATGTTTTCCTTATACTGCAGACTCTCACAGTGGTGGACACCATGGTTCTGCTCTTTGGGATGAGACTCGGTGGTTGGTTGGTGTTTTGGGGGTCCTGTTTGATGGTCTTGGTCAAAGGTGAGTTACACTATGAAAATGTAAATGACCTTTGGCAGTAGTGGTTTCTCATGGTGGTTTTACTGTTTTCAAGCAGGAAATGGAGTGTGTCAAGATACATTTCTTGGTAGAAGGAACATAACAACAGAGCTTCAGTCTGATGTTCTACTCCCCTGTATCTTCAGTGCAGACCTCATCAGATCGGACACGACTGCAGAAATAGCAGCAGTGTGGAGTCAGAGGACTGTAACAGTTGATAATCTAATGGAGATCTCCCTGCAGGGTGAAGCAAGGTTCTGGAAAAAATACAAAATACGTTTTAAAACATTCTCCAAACTCTCAGTCTCTGGAAACTTCTCTATTCTTCTCCTTAATGTAAGTCGCTCTGATGAGGGTCTGTACCAGTGTGATCTGTTTAATGGGACCAACTGCAGGATTGCGTATCAGGAGGTGCAGCTCGGTAAGTTTTTGAATTACAGCTGTAGCTTGTAGCAGCTAATTAAAGGGGACATATTATACCTCTTTTTAAACAAGTCAAAATAGGTTTATGGACTGTACAAAATATGTTCATGAAGTTATTTGCACAAAATCACTCTCACATAAGGAGACCTCACCAGCTCTATTCTTACCAGTTTCAGTCACTTTCAAAACGAGCCGTTTAAAGGCTCTTTTACTTTAATGTAAATAAGCTGTTGCTGGCCCCAGGATTATTTTCTCTTACAAATAACCTCCTGAATTCAAGTGTAAGAGGTGTGTTGTATTCATATAGTTGTTCTCCAAAGAACATCATCTTAATTTCTGTAGATTTTAGTTAACTGCATCATTTGAACACAGCAGCTGTGTGAGATTTCTTTAAGAATGTACCAATAGAAATGCTGCAAAATTATTTGGAATAATATCTTTTTACATTGACTTCCACTGACAGTTAAGAAGGATTTTTTTTTCTTCTTCTGTAAAGTTACTGCTTTGGAGATACATGTTTTTCTTTAGAGAATGATGATATATCGAGAAACATGTAATACCATATTAAATGTGATATTGTATGTAGTATATTTACATTTCAGTATAATATTTTATAAACATGGACATTTCCTTTAGGAGTTTTTGTTGTTGCTGATGGTTACTTTACCTGGCTCATCACAGCAGGAGCAGTAGTAGGAGTAATTGTGATGTTTGCTTTAGTCATAACCGGATACGCCTCTGCCAAACGTAAGTCTGCCTTTTCTTTCAGTGTCTTCATTTAATGATTTAAAGCAACTGGCAGATGCTCTCAACTTTTAATTTCTTTCTTTAATCCTGATACACAGGTAGGCATTTGGGGTGTTACGAGTCTTGCCCAAAAAGTCTTGCCCTTAATTGTGCTGAAATCTTGTGAGCAGCACAGAATTTGTCAGTGTTACCCAGTATACTTTGCCACTCACTTTATGTTCCAATTCAATTCATGTCAAATATTTAGACTGAATTTATTTGTAACATTTTCTAATGACTGGAGCAGGCCACAGTGCTCTTTATTTCTATATTTACTCTCTATATTTGAGTCCAGCGCAACAGTCCAGTTTAGTAATTTGTTGTAAGTTAAAATAACAGAATTATATATTTCTTTGTGGGCGGCATGGGTGACTGACTGGTGTGTTCTCCCCGTGTCCTTTCCTTAGACCGGTCCAAAAACACACTTTGGTAGGTGGATTGGCTACTCACAAGTGTCCGTAGGCGTGAGTGTGTGAGTGAATGTGTGTCACCCTGCAAAGAGCTGGCACCCCCTTCAGGGTGTGTTCCTGCCTTGCATCCAATGATACCAGGTAGGCTCCGGACCCACCACCACCTTGAACTGGATAAGCGTTTCAGACAATGAATGAATGAATGAATATATTTCTTTCCTGTCTGAGCTTGGAATCAAACACCCTATGGGGATACTTTGTGTTTTGGTTATATTTACACAGTCTCTGTCTTGGTGAATACGTGTATCTCTACTTTTAAAGTATATCTACTAAGTACACTACATTTTTGAATGTTCATGTGTTTTTTTATTCTAGGATTTCATTATTTAGTTTGAATTAGATTAGATTCAGCTTTGTTGCCATTGTGCAGAGTACAGGTACAGAGCCAATGAAATGCAGTTAGCACCTAACCAGAAGTGAAATATAGAGTATTATATTCTTAAAGTACAGTAATATCTTGTACAGTGGCAAATGGTACAGAAGATTAAAAAATCTATTAATTAATTCTTTTTTTAACCACCTCATCCTCATCAGGGGTGCAGTGTGTCCGGATCCTGTCCAGAATCAGTGATTGCAGGACAGTAAAGCATCCTGGAGGGGCCACCAGTCTAGGATGTGATACACTTGATTTTTCTGTATATACCTCTGTCACCTACACACTGCTGGATGACCACAGCAGAGACGGTAAGTTATAGAAATGTAAATATTTTCACCTTATTCTCCCATGCCCCAATGAAACAGTTCCTTCTGCCTTTGTGTTAGAGTTTCCTGTAACTTGGTAAAGTACAAATAAATAATGTGGATTAAAGGTGTAAAGTGTTTTGTGTTTTATACGTAGAAAATGCAGAACAATTCCACATCCGAACACTTTGTCCACTTTAACACTCACTGCATTTAGAGTCTAGAAAAAAAGTGAGCAGATTTGGGTGTTTATTATCCCTGTAGCTGTAATCAGTATCAAGTGATCAGCTGTTTTGTTGGATCTAACACAAAGTAAACAACGATGGCCCTTTGCGAATAGGTGCTCACATTTGTGGTATTTGATAAAAATACTTCCCTGTCTTTAGGTGTGTGATAACCTGAACCTAGATCACTTTTGGAGACAAGGAAAAAACTTAAACAACCGTATAATGCCTGGGTAAAGGTGAAGTTTAGAGCTGACTTCTGACCAATTCTTCTAACACCAGCTCATCCATCTATCAAGCTATCCATCCATCCAACAGGTCATGTGTGGCCTGTTGGATACAGATAATACAGATAAGTTCATCAGTGACAACAATATAAATGCATTTTTTGTGATTGTAATTAAATAAAGCTTTTTTGTGCATTGAAAAATTAGACTATTCTTTTTATTGCATTTTACAAATGTCTTTTTTTTTAAATGGGGTTTATAATCTTGTTCAGGGGTCACAAATGTGCGGTCCGAGTCTGGACCCAGACGCTGTTCTATCCGGACCTGGACCTGTAACGTATAAACTATTAAGTTTTTGTTTTAAATGTTGTGACTCTTCTAGTCATTACGGTTCAGGTTTAGCGCTCCAGGAAATTACCAGAATAATCACGTGTTTCTGCATATCACACGTGAGGCTACTCAGCCAATCAGATCTGTGCACCATGATGAGCGCCGTGACGCCAATGAGTGACGCACACACACAGGGCAGGCCTCCAGTCACCACCGTCTTGGGGCCAGTAAAAATAGACGTTATAAAAGCTCCTTTTGGACAAGAGTGTTGTGTGATGTAAAACCAGAAACTTTAAAAATAAGGAAGTGATTACGGGGTTGAAATTCTCAAAACAATGAATATGGATTCCCGCCCTTCAGAATAAAGAGCCAATCAGCTTGCTGTTAACAGATAAAGTCCTGCCCTCCAGCAATAATAGCCAATCAGATTGATTACTGGTCATTTATTTATTTTTTTGTAAATTTTACTTGAAATGAGAAAAGGACTTCTTATTTAGAGTATTTGTTATTTATAATATTTATAAACCTTCTTGGATATTGAAATGTAATTGAAAGTGTAATTTGATTTAACATTCAGTTGTTAAATTACATAATTACATACAATGTTGCTATAACCACAAGGCTACTTCAGTATGCAGGATATGGCACTGATCATAATGCAGGGAGGTACATTATGCTCCGGGCCTTGGCTTGAGAAACTGGACCGTAATGGATTTTAATTAATTACCCTTGATCTAGTTGATAGTAGATGATGCTCCTCTGGTTGCTGCCATTTGTTTTGAGGTGTGATTTTACTACACTTTAGCTCAGCTCATAGATCTACAAACCCGAATATGAATGAATGAATCACTGTTACTTAGATGAATCAATGTGAAAAACCTGAAACTCTGAAGAGTTTATACATTTATACGTTTATAAATTCACCTCGTTGGGAATTTCAAAGAATCCTGGATAAATGCACTGACACTTGTGTGGGTGGATTTATCAAATGATATTCACAACAGGGCGACTAATATAGAGTTCAGTATTGTGTTTTATGAGCCACAAGGAAATGTATTTAACATTCAGGCCGTGGACATAGTAGTCAGTATATGTTTTTGAATTTGCAACAAATCCTCTGTCTGCAAACATTAACCAGTTAACACTAGATACAAACAGGGCTCCAGATGTGTTTAGTATCTAAAACTAAACCTATCAGTGATGTGTCTATACCAGTGCTCTGATTACCTGTTATCTTGAAATCAGTCTAGGAAGCTGAGATAGATTTAGATTTCTTTAGGACAGGAAACACTTACTTTTTTCATGCCTGGGTTTGTTTGCTGTGTGATTTCTCATCAGTTTTGTAAGAAGATGCTTTGTGTCTGCAGCTCTTCCTTGTTGTTCACACATTAAGCTGCACCTGTTTTGTGCAGCAGGGGATGTGGCCATCTTCTGGCTTTGCACCTGCTGTGTCATTTCTACACACAAATGTGGCTACAACTGACACCAGTTTCTGGTTGTGTTTCTTGGAACTGGGATGTGTTTTACTGATCTAAGCTCTTTCTTGAGATAATGATTTAAAAGTAAAACACTAAAAGAGTCTAAAAATGTGTATTTACACATTTATTATTTTTCTTTTCACATTCATGTTTCTGTTTGTGTCAGTGATATATATGTAATTATAGGAATGCCCTGATCAATTCCTTGGCCCCTGTCCTGTTTATAATTGTACTGAGTATTTTCCAGTTTCTACCAGAAACTTGTATTTTCCACCATACTACTGTTGCACAGGGCACACTTCAAATATGATACAGTAATTAAAATCAATTAAATGTATATGCTTGGCAACTGGATAGCTTTGCAGTGCATGAAGAAACAAATGTTATGTTTAAAAGTTTGAAAGTTATTTTGTAAAACATTGTTTACAGTTTTAAATTGTATCCTCTGGATGAGTTACATCCTACAGTTAGGATTGATATGTTAATGAGATATAAATTTACTTATTTGGTGAAAATTGAAAGAAAAATAAAACAAACACAGCTGCTGGAGTGCATAAACATGACTCTGAGTCTAGTGTTAATATTTCAGCTCAGTTCTGTCATTCTGTAATTGCCCTGCAAACAAACCAGAACCTCTGGACATCCTTAAGACATTCTTTAAAGTTACAAGGCTGGTATATTGTAGTGTCCCAGAAAGTAACACATTACATCACATCAACTTTCCCATAACTTTATTCGCTGGAATGGTTAAGCTAAGTTTTTAAGATTAAGTTACTTAGGCTGCGGGGGCAAATTTTAAACTGAAATGTACTGAATTTATTATGATATTTGTTTAAATGAACAGTGACCTGTTTGGCATTGTTTGATTTGGCATGTGTTGGTTATATTCTGTACTGAAACGTGTGGTTGAGGCTAAGAACTACCAATGTTTCATTCAGTGTTTTGTTCTGAGTTGAATAAAACATGTTCCACTGCTTATCACCACACATGACTGGATTAAAGCATCTGCTAAATGTAGTAATCAAAAGACAGGGAGATGATGGGGTGCAAAAAGACACACAAGGTGGATAGGCAAATTTATGGCACATTAGACTGGAAGACGGAGCAGTGTCAGAATCTCAGAGATTTTCTAGTGGAAAACGGAGTCAATAACAGAGCAGAGAGGAAACGGAAACCATAAAGCATCGGCTCAATTAGATAAAACCATGAATAAATATATACACTTCGAAAGGAGGCTAAGCTTGTGAGTGTGGTTTTAATTGCTCATGTGTCTATGCAAGTGTTTCTGTGGTGCAGTAGAGGTGTGAGCCACTGTTTACAGACATAAGTGTTATGTTCACACTTTTTTGTTCATTTTTTATCTGAAGTCCTTTTGTGACTTTTCAAAGCTGTTTCAGACTCCACCACGTGATTTGTTCTTCAGACAAGTTCATAAATGAATGCAGTGATGCAGAAACAAGAACAGCTGTATCTGCTGTGATTGGAAAAATCTTTGTTCCAGCTGAGGACACACGAACGTGAGTGAGAAACAGACAACTAGTTGAAGGAACATAAAAATGGCTGAAGAAACACTTTCTGAAGTTGCAGTTTAAGGTATTTTTGTGAAATATAACATGAATTGTTTTGCTTTTCCTAATGGCTCTTCAGTACACAATAGTGTATGTGACGTGTTAATTTCAAATTCTGTAAGCACTGTTGTATAATAGTGTCATATTTGCCAATATAGGGAGGACAATATAAGGAAGTGACTGAGACCAAAAGAACTGCATCACGTGGTTGTCATTTTCTTTCCAAGACAGCTGCTTTAATGTGGAAGTAACAGATGCAAGAAAGGTGACATGTTCTTAACCATGTGGCTGCTCTTACTTCTACCCTGTGTCAGAGGTAAGTGACTCTTCAATGGGATTAGAGCTGCCTTCATGTACGGTCTGTACTCTGTTGTTCCTCAGGAGTTATTGCTATACTTTCCACTGTGCAACTTATCTCAAATACAATCTGTAAGTTTCATTTACAGCTGATAGTCAAATGAAAAATAAAATTATAATCAGCATTTTCCTAAATGTCTAGCTTCAATCGTTACTCATATCTTTGTTCCAAACCTCCTTGGATCACACACGACTGTAGATAAAGCATCAGTGTGGAGTGAGGAAATTTAATGGTTGATAATCTAGCGGATTCATTTTCAGGGTGTAGTTCTGGGGACTTACATGTGATACATCATTAATCAGCCCTTTAACGCAGTCTTGGATTTCGGAGTTAAGGAAGCATAACTGCATATCACAGACATAGCCATGAAAAAATTATCTTGTGTTTCTTAATCACATTTTTCAAAAGTAGCATTGGCCTTAATATTGAACCATGTAAAACAACAAATACAAAAAACAAAGTTGTATTGTTTCAGTTAAGAAACAAACTTAAAACATGATTTACTCTTACTCTTCCACCACAGGAGAAAGTCCGTGCAAAAGTGAACTTGTTCTCAGCCTCAATGTAACAACGGTACTTCAGTCTGATGTTCTACTGCCGTGTAACTTCAGTCCAGATCTCATCGGATTGAACATGACTGCAGATATAGCAGCAGTGTGGAGTCACAGGACTGTAACAGTTGATAATCTAGTGGAGATCACGCTGCAGGGTCAAACAATGTACTGGAAAAATTACAACAGACAGATTAAGACATTCTCCAGTGTCTCAGCATCGGGAAACTTCTCCATACTCCTCCGTAACGTAACTCAGTCTGATGAGGGTCTGTACCAGTGTGATCTGTTTAATGGGACTGGCTGCAGGATTGCGTATCAGGAGATGCATCTGAGTAAGTCCTGAGTTACTGGTAACTCTATGCTTGAATCTGGATGATTTTATGAACTTACAGTATATTAACAGTTTACAGTGTATCTGTATTTTTGTAGTATTTTCTTCATCATAATCTGTAAATGGGCGGCACGGTGTCGCAGCAGGTAGTGTCGCAGTCACACAGCTCCAGGGGCCTGGAGGTTGTGGGTTTGATTCCCGCTCCGGGTGACTGTCTGTGAGGAGTTGGTGTGTTCTCCCCGTGTCCGCGTGGGTTTCCTCCGGGTGCTCCGGTTTCCTCCCACAGTCCAAAAACACACGTTGCAGGTGGATTGGCGACTCAAAAGTGTCCGTAGGTGTGAGTGTGTGAGTGAATGTGTGTGTGTGTGTCTGTGTTGCCCTGTGAAGGACTGGCGCCCCCTCCAGGGTGTATTCCTGCCTTGCGCCCAATGATTCCAGGTAGGCTCTGGACCCACCGCGACCCTGAATTGGATAAGCGGTTACAGATAATGAATGAAATGAATGAATGAATAATCTGTAAATACTTCATGATAAATCAAAAAGTAGAAATGAAGGGTGACTTATGTATAATATGTTTCCATTAACTTCTATTGAAAGTTAAGAAATTGTTCCTGAATATTGAAAAGATTCCATTTTGCAGAGTTTGTCTGGCAGCAACAATGTGAAAGGTTTCTACACGGTCTCAGAGACTAAATCATGCCTCTGAGCAATATAAAAAACATCATTATATCCTTTATATCCAGGTATTGATGTTTCTCCTGCTGCTGGTGGTTTGGTGACCTGGCATGTCACAGTGGGAGCATTAGGAGGAGGAATTCTGTTGCTTGTTTTTCTCATAATCATTTACTTCTGTGTAAAACGTGAGTCTGTATTTTCTGCCCTTTTCTTTAAGAATTAATGTCGTGTCAGCGCCTATAGTTGCTGCTCTCTTTTGACTTGTGATAAATTTTGAAAACCTCAAATAATATAAGTTGTGTGATTTTGTTTGTGATTTCCCAGCTATTCTTATTAATTGATAAATGCCTTGTTGCTTATTTCTACATTATTAATCATAATTTATGGCAATTTAAGACTGTTCCAGAGCACATGTAAAGCATATAGTATACTTTAAACTTAAAAATACCTGGGAAACGGTGCAAATAACAAGTCAGTAGTTGTTAATTCAGTGTATTTTCATAGCTAATTTATAACAATTAATCATAAATTATATGTAAGTGTTGCTTGTGCCGATGAGGCTTTGACAGGATCATTATCTGTGCTGTTGAAACTGCCTTTCTTTCACTCTCTGCAATATATATGTTTTTTTCTAAGTAATTACTTTTATTATTACTATTAGTAGTAGTAATATTATTTTTAGTAGTAATATATCATTTTTTATTTTATATCTATATCACATCACTTTTATTGCAGGCCGCCATAACTCCAGCAATAAAAGTGTGAGCGGAGAGATGTATCTCACTGAAACGACACACACTGCAGTCGGTAAGTAACTGCACAGAATGTTTTCTTGCTCATTGTGTTAGAAATGAAAAGCCACTGTGAAGATAAAGTGAAAAAGAGCAGCATCTGTTACAGCTTTATGTCATATAAGACCTTCAGGAATCTGGATAAACTCTTAGCGTATGAAGAAAAAAATGGGGAAAAATTGGAGACTGATTTAATTATTAACATTCTGTAATAGTGCAGTGTTTAGTCTTAATTTTATGAGAGCACAGCTTCACTGACCAAAGGCACCAGCTCAAACAAAATTCATTCTGAACAGAAAGTTAATGTTTGACTCACTTTAAATAATAAAATGTAGATTTTTGTTTTAAATTAAACACTTCATTGGACTTTTACCTTAAAAAAATTACAACTTTATGAAATGTTTATTTTTTATATAAAATAATTTATGAATGTACCCTCTATTTGTAGAGTTTACACATTTTTTTTTTGTCGTTTAAAAATACCGTAAAAAGAATGGAGTCAATGCTTTGATGATTTAAAGACATTCAGCCCTGAAAAGTTTAGGGATGTCAGGGGCTGATGTAGGATTAGCTCTTCATCACAAACTCATTCTGTTTCCCAAGAGAGGATAACCGATTTCTATTATTAGTGTCCATTAACTTTTTGATGCACTGTAGACACTCAGTTTTGCAGGTATTTTTGACACAACAGGGCAACAGCTCTCTGTTCACGTTCAGCAAATACTGAGTAGGAGTATTTACCCTGCTGGAAAAAACACAGCAATAATGCTGTCACATGCACTTTCTTCCCTTCCTGTTTTTGTTTTTTTAAATTTAATATCACACTTTCTGTTTGCTATTGAAATCACATCACCACCAGACAGTAGAAATGTACTTGTGGACATCTTGTTATATTAAGTTGAGAAGTTCATATTTTAGAGCCAAAAGTCTGGCAGGTTTTCAGTTGTGACCTCCTCCACAGGAACACACTTAAATATGGCACTTTTCTCTAAATGTTAATGTGAGATTTATATGAGAAATAAATATACATATTTATATTTTACATATGAAAATATTAAAACATCATAGAAGTAAATTATTATTTTCAGTCACAGTGTAAAATCCAGCACTATGCTTTAAAATGTGCAGAAGTGATTTCCGCAGAGGATCTGAAACTTAATTTCACTTATATCTCAACATAACATTTAACACTGAAGCAGCAGCACATGAGACTGAGGTCAGAATGCTTAGTGCCAGGTGTCAGTTAAAAGATATAAAGTGGTGGGAGTGGGAGTTTTTTTGAATGATGGATGTCGAACATCTGTACATTTGTACACTACTGACTTGATGAAGGCAAGCAATGTTTAAAAAACGTTTCAGTTGATGGTGCTTTAAGAATACATTTTTCATTAAAAACAAAACAAACAAAGAAACAAAACCCCATTAAAACAGGTATGACTCAGAGATGCTGTGGTAATGAGTTATTTATGATGGAATGGCTAAATACGATGGAATGAAATGAAAAATGTTTAAAAATAGGAAATTAAAATCACTTTCATTTTGTGTGTTTATTTTAAGCCAATTTCATATATTTTGTATAAAGTTAATGACATTAATGATTTTAAATGAGTATTTTATATTAACTATTTTTTATTAATTTTCTTTTAATATATTATCTTCTTTAATCAGAATACACATTGGAAAACCCAATCTATGATGCACTCATTCAGTTGGAAACATACAGCAGTGTCAGAGCAGAGGAAGGTAAGAATAAGACTGAATTGACCAGTGAGTGTGAGGTAAATGTCTGATGAGTGTCTGGTGGCAAAAATGTATCAGCAGCTTATGACCTTTCCCAGGTAACACTCTCCCTCTGTTTTTATCACTCTGTTTTTATCTCTCTTAGAAATTGCAGCTGAAACGCCAGTGTACGCAGCAGTCAAGAAAGTAAAGAGGAAAGAAAGAAAAACAGAGGAGGTTCTATAATGACAGGTCATTACCCATCGCATAATAAAAGACATGTGTACATATGATTTGAATACATACATAAATTATAAATAGAGCACAACACCCTTTCAAATTTTTACATTTGTAAAGGACCATTAATATGTTTAAATGTATTGCAACATAAAATACATACACCTTTTGCTGTACATGCAATTTTGGTTATTCTCTGCAACAGATGTGTGGTGTGGTTTTGCCAAAGAGAGGGTGGTGCCTTTCATTGAAAATTACAGACAATATGTTACATGTAAATAAAGCAATCTATCAGTAAATAGCACATTAAATCTGGACAGAGCAGAGGAATCAGATGGAATGGAAAAAATCTGAGTTCATAACATCAGTTGCTTGAAATATACAAGAAGCAATCAATTAGCAGTTGCACAAAGTGAAGCATACTGCAACTCCACTGCAAAGACACAACAGCCAATCAGTAACACAACATGTGACTGACGTCATTTTAGACTGTTTCAGAGATTTCAGATCGTCTTCAAAGGGCCACTTATTAAATTATTTAGCTAAGCATCCAAATTCTAATGTCATTATTGGGGGAGACCTTAATAATGTCCTGAGTTCCTTCATTTTCAAAATGTAATTCTTTGAAGATTATGACGATATAGCGATTTTAACATCTAAAATATATTAATATTTAAAATATTTTTGTCGCTCTTAATACACGTCACAACTTCCAATGTGCGTCAACCCAACGTCTTTTTTTCAGAGTTAAAAATGTTTTGTTGCATGCAGAAATGTTATTTGTAGTTTGTACAGTATTTGTAGTTGTAGTTTATTGATTTCATAAATGTAACACAGTATAGTTTGTTTATACATAGCACAAAAGCAAAAAAACCCTGTTATGCGCAGTGTTATTTCATTTAGAATTTCAAAAGGGTTTTGTGGCTCCCAGTGTTTTCTTTACTGTGTGAAACGGGTCCAAACGGCTCTTTGAGTGGTAAAGGTTGCTGACCCCTGGTCTATTGGAAACTTAACAGCAGCATTCTTAAACATAAAGAAGTTTACTTAAAATTAGAAAACTTTATTACATGCGTTTTAGCCAATAGAATTAAATCAGTTATAGACTCTCTTATTGATGAAAGCAAATCTGTTTTCATGAAAAAACGTCATTTTTCTAATACTCCTAGGCTAATTTTAGACATTTTGGATTATACTGAACTCATACAAGATGATAGTTTAATTCTCTTTTTGGATTTTCACAAAGCGTTTGATAATATCGAGCATGAGTTTATTTTTACTACACTTAAAAGATTTGGTTTTGGTGATTTTTTTCTGCAGATGTGTACAAATTTTATTTGCAGGAGGTAATAGCTCCCTTAAGCTACCTTCTGGTACATCTTCAATGTTCACTCTCCAACGAGGGGTTCGACAGGGATGCCCGCTATCTGTATATCTTTTACTATTGGCAGTTGAGCTCTTTAATATTCATATTAGAAACAGCCTCATTCAGGGAACGAGTATTGCAGGCTGAGTTGTCTCCATAAGCAATTAGTACTGTAGAAAGTTTTACTAAGGCCTCAGGCCTATCCCTTAATTTTAATAAGTGTGAGCTGTTGTCAGTGAACAAATGCATACACACGCTTCTGTAACATACCTAGGTATCATTATTATTAAGAACAGCAAAAGCAGAAGTGTTGCTAATTTCACTCATATCCTTGAAAAGGTTACAAAGGGATCTATCTCTCCATGAGAGGTAGAGTTCTGCTCACTATAGTAGAAGGGTTATCCCGTCAGGCCTATGGGGCCCAGTCTCTTCATGAAGATAAATCATTCTGTAAGTCTGTTGACAGAATGCTCTTCAACTTCTTATGGAAAAACAAAGCATATTATTTGCGCAAATCTGTTTTCTTAAACAATAATAAGTCTGGTGGCCTAAAATTCATTTCACAGCATGTGTTTTCACATTAATGTGGTCTAGAATTTGTCCTCCTCTGTAATTATAGTATTCCAAAAATGCCCACAAAATGTTCCAATTTCCACCAAAAGGTACTTTTAGCCTGGTCTCTCATTTACAAACGTAACTTTTCTCCACAAAGGTGTTATATCTGGAACAAATCCAATATTCTGTACAAAAACAAGTCATTATTTTTTCAGACATGGTTTAACTATGGCACTATTCAAGTTCATCGGCTATTTAAAAAGAAAGATCTTTTATACAGCTACACAGAATTCCTTACTCAGTACAAGTTTCCTGTCACTCCAAGAGAATATAGTTCTGTATTTGATGCTATCCCATCTGGTTTGCTTATGTTGTTAAAAGATGTTGACTTTTCTTCTCTTCAGTCTGTGACTCCTCTTGACCCTAGACATTCAACTATTGGTAAGATCTCAACTCAACTAAAAGGCATTGATTCTAAAATCCGATCTTTATTTTAAAAAATTTTGGTTTCATCCCCTTCTTCTGTATCCTACTGGAACACCTTTGTGCAAAACCTTAAGTGCATTAAAATCTAGTCTCTTCCACACAAATTCTTTCTCACTAATAAAGTCAAAGAAATTTCTTTTAAATTAATTCACAAATTTTATCCAACTAAACTCTTTCTTCAGAGATACAAAGTTGATATAGATATCACCTGTTCTTTCTGTAAACTCTATCCAGAAACATCTGTTCATCTTTTTTGCTCACAGAACTTTCGGAAAGACATTGCTGCTCTGATCTCCAATATCAAATTAATTTCTAATTAGTTTCTAATTTCTCACTCTATTTTGGAAATGTTTTGTATGGTATCACAGATTTTATAATGAAAGACTCCTCTGCCATATTTATTATCAATCTAATTTTGTTTCTTGCAAAGTTTCTTATACATAAAAGTAAAACAATGCATAGAAAGCCTCTTTTTGACCTCTTTGTAATGGATGTTAAGTTGTATATTGATGCAATCTCAGATTCAAACAACAAGAAGCATATAAAAACAATAAATATTTGTAGTATGTACAATTTAATTATAAAACTCGTATTTATATCTCTTTTTATTTTATTTTTTAAATGCTTTGTCTCTTTTTATTTTTTCTATTTTATTTTTTCAATCTTTGTCTTTGTTCTTGAAATGTCTGTAAGATATGCTTATTTATTAATAAAAGTTGATTTAAAAAAAGAGAGAAAGACAAAGTTCTTAAGTGAAAAAAGTGCTTCTTCTTTGGTCAGATTAAGCTTTAGGGCATGTTTAATTTTAGGATAAAGCCACAGAAAGGACAAACCTCTTTCGTCTTCAACCATTTGCACCTGTTGTAAAATGCCTTTCAGCAGCTTCATGTTCCTAACTGTGTGAACACTCCTCCATTTTTACTTTATTTCTGTGGTAAGTGACTTTTTCAAACAACATTTTTATTAGTTTTATCTTTACTTGAAAGATATTCGCTTTAAAAATGTAAACAGTTTGACATTTGTGCAATTAATAAATGTTAAAGTTATTAAATGGAACACACTCAATAAGAAATTCTCAATTATTTCCACAACTTTACCCATTTAAAATGTGGGCTTTTTATTTCTACAACATTGAAATTCTTTACTCTTCTTCATCTGCAGCTGAAAGTCAGTGCATAGATGAATTTACCAACAGCTTCAAGATAGCTACCAAGCTTCAGTCTGATGTCGGTGTTCCGGTCATTTCCATGACCACGTGTGTTCGAAATTAAGCGCCTATGCAGCATGCTTCTCCAAGAATTTGGGTCGATCTCAGGAGCTCAGTGAATCCCTGTATGATACTACGATGGGAAACCACCTATTGAACAAGTCCAGTCATGACATTTCCTTGCTACTAAATATTCCACAGTCAGCTATCAGTAAAATTATAACAAAGTGGACATGATTGGGAACAACAGCAACTCAAAGCCACAAAGTGGTAGGCCACGTAAAATTCAGTAGATCAGTAGATGCTGAGGCGCATAGTGCACATCTTTCTGCAGAGTCAATTGCTACAGACCTCCTACCTTCATGTGGCCTTCAGATTAGCTCAAGAACAGTGCATAGAGAGCTTCATGGAATGGGTTTCCCTGGCCAAACAGCTGCACCCAAGCCTTACATCACCAAGTGCTATGCAAAATGTCAGATGCAGTGGAGTAAAAGGAGATGGAGGATGGAGTAGGATTAATAATACCAGAGTTAACCTAGTTGATATTAATCTCAAGGTTGTTGCACATTTCTGGAACAGTTGTAATAGATCTTTCTACAAACTCTCAGTATCTGGAAACATCTCCATCTTCCTCGGTTATGTACAGCAGTCTGATCTGAGTCTGTACTGCTGTGAGCTGTTTAATGGGACCAACTGCAAGATTGCTCATCAGAACATTACCTTATACACAGGTGAGTAAAATATTTATTTATTATTTATTTATTTACAGTATTTATTGATTTAGGAAAATCATCTGGATATGTAGACTGCACATTTCTGTAATATATTATTTGTGTACATTATAGTTAGGAACTCATCAGAAGTTCCACTTTTTGGTCCTGGAGTTCCTTGGAGTCCAGAGGGCTGGGTCTTTGGTAGCATAAGCAGACCCTCCATATTCCCTGTGATTGCTCTTTTGCCAGTTATCTGTCACTGCAGTGCACAGCATCATTATCTCCCATGCAGCAAAATACACAGGATCCAGTGCAATTTGTGGGAAATTGTCTTAGTGGTAAAACACAGCAGGTGTGGAATAGAGACATTAGGTTGGGCTTCCTGAAAAACCTTTCAGTGGATAGTTCTTTAGAAGATCTGTTTTGTGGGACCCATGTTAGGTTTCTAGAGAAGTGTAGAAGGCTACTGATGTTGCATTCCACACCTGCTCACACTGTTGTGGGCATTGTTTTATAGGAGAATTTGCACCATTGATGATGTAGTATCACATAGTTATTACATAATAATAACTGGCTCATTGCTTTTAGACAAATACTATTGTGAATCCATAGAGGAGCTATTTTGGAACTTCTCAGTCGTTGCTTGGGAAAACATGTTGCAGTTAAGAAGTTTAAAAAACCTCCACTTACTGTAAAGTAATTTTTGCTTGGTACAGTAAACATTTCAATAAATCTGGACCCTACAGAACAACGTCCTTCAAAAAGTTCTTCACATTCACAACCGTAAATAAACAGACACAGTTATTTAGGAATCCTAAGTGTTTCAACTGTGGTCAGATAAAGCATGCACTGTGGCATTTTTTCATTTAGTAGTGTGTAGGAAGCTACAGACAGGAAAAAAAAACTTTTTGATGTTTACAAGCATAGGCACTATTTGTCATATGTCTATGAGATAAAAATATTACCAAAAAAAACATAATAATGTTTCACTTTGAGTGAATCAAAGACTGCTGTGCTGCTGGAGCATCCAAATATATCATGCCAACATAGTCACCACAGAAAAAAATTTGTTTTTGTGGAGTGGCCTTTGCATTATTAAAAATCTATTGGCAGTGCTATGTCTAATACGTTTGGTAAATTTTTTTTTTTTTCTGCAAAGGATGTGGCCATTTTCTGGCTTTGCACCTGCTGTGGCTAAAACTGACATCACTTTCTGGTTGTGATTCTTGCCACTGGGATGTGTTTTACAGATTTAAATGCATAAAGAGTTAGTGACTACATCTTAAAAATATTTCTTGAGTTTTATTTATTATTATTATTATTATTATTATTATTATTATTATTATTTCTTTTCACACACATTTAGCTGGTGGTGTCATATTTAGTTTGGCTGTTTAATGTCTTTTGAAATTCTATTAACAGCGTTAGAGTGAAACCAAGACAAACTTTTGGCCTTGTGCCATAATTTGATCGTTGAAAAATGTCTTGGACAGATATGAACACCCAGCAAACAAGAGGCGGTGTAGTGTCATGTATAATTCATATAGTTCTGAAGGTCTGATTATACCCTAAACACTTTCCATCTGAGATGCATTCATCTTCTTTACAGATGTCAGCAAGCAGTGGCAAGCATTATAACACTTCACACCATTTCATCACTTTCAACACCAAGCACTATGCCTATAAGCCTTTATACAAGAGCTTCTGTGGTGCAGTAGAGGTGTGAGGTACAGTTTAGTGTAGCGTGAGAGCTGGATGCCAGCTTTCTTTTGTTCACATTCTGTTGTTCCTTTAGGTTGTAGTCTCATTTGAAACAATAAAACTTCAATCTTACTGTTTCCCACCATTCTACAGACGTATGGAAATGGAAATGAATGATTTTGGGCATTCAGTTTGTGCTGTCATCATTAGTTACATTCTAATTGATAACTCATGAAAATATTTAAAACATGAAAACATGATTAAAGTTGTTGGAACACGTTGTTGTAGATTTTTGATCTTACAACTTCAGGTATTAAATATTACAACAATAATTTTGCATCATAATCATGAAGGACTGCAGTACAGTAGTTGTCATCATATCTGCCTCATACAATATAAGGAAGTAACTGAGACCAAAAGATTTACATCACGTGGCTGTTGTTTCTTCTTTTTAGGACCTCTGCTTTGATGTGTAACTTACAGATTCAAGATGGCTTTGAACTGTGATATGTTCTTAAGCATGTGGCTGCTCCTACTTTTACCATTTGTCAGAGGTGAGTGTATTTTTTATGCTGCCTTTCTGAATAGTCTGTACTCAAAACAGTTTCTAGGGAGTGTAAGGTAGTCAAGAGTTATAACTAAACTCTACATTGTACAACTTTTTAAAACTTTACTTTTCATCTACAGCTGGAAATGAATGCAAAGAAATTACCAGCAGCATCAATATCACCACCAAGCTTCAGTCTGATGTTCTCCTCTCGTGTAACTTTGAGACGACGGTTCTTGGATCGGACATGACTGCAGATATAGCAGCAGTGTGGAGTCAGAGGAAAATAACAAAAGATAATCTAGTGGAGATCAAGCTGCAGGGTGTACCAAGCTTCTGAAAAAATTACAGTAGACGTTTTAAAACGTTTCCCCAGCTCTCAGCATCTGGAAACTTCTCTATTCTTCTTCATAATGTACAGCAGTCTGATCTGGGTCGGTACCAGTGTGATCTGTTCAATGGGACCAACTGCAGGATTGGGCATCAGCAGGTGCATCTGAGTAAGTCTTAAGTTACTGTAAACTGCACTCTGCAACTGAAAGATCACATGAAGTTAAAGAATATTAACAATTATATTACCATTAAATATTTGACATAATTTTTCATGTTTTCTTGAGAAATGGGCCAATGTGGATGAATCCAGGATGATTTAGATTAGAATGTTTCCATTAACTTTAAATGGTAATTAAGAATATTTTTAATTATACTGAAAGCTTATTACATTTCCTCAGAGACTAAATCATGCCTAACGCTAAGCAATAGGAAATATCACTATGTTCTTAATCCAGGGGTTGATGATTCTCCTGCTGCTGATGTTATTTTGACCTGGCTCATCATAGTAGGAGCGCTGTTGCTTGTTTTTCTCATAGCCATTTACTTCTGCATAAAACGTGAGTCTGTCTTTTCTGCACTTTTATTGTGTTCAATTTGTTTCAGTGTGTGTAGGCACTGGTGATCTCTTTCGGCTTTGTAATATCCATAATAATCCCATCAACTTTTTTTACTATTCTGCAACTATGTAAATATGCTGCTCCATTAAATATTCAATAGAATTAAATTGTATACTGAAAGTAGTAATAATTCAGCCTTCTAAAATTTTAGGGGACAGTCAATAGTTCATTAAAAATAATAATCATATCATTAAACCACTACTGCATTATAAATTATAATATGCACATTTCTGTTATGTTTTTTTTAATTGATTTCATTTCAAATTTTCATGACAAATGGAACAAGCAACAATAGAAACGCTGGTCAGAAACTAAACTGGAGAAAAGGTTATAAGCTAAGAAAGTCTTTTAACTGTGGTGTTGAAACTATCTTTATCTGTCTGTGTGTCTGTGTCTCTTTTTTTATCACTCTCTTTTATTATTATAACATTTGGTTGCAGTCAGCACTAACTCCAGCGATGAGAGCGTGAACAGAATGTTGTGTCTCAGCGAAGCGGCACAGACTGGAGTTCGTAAGTAACTGGACAGAGGTTTGGTTGCTCACTGTTAGAAACAGTGAAACAGAAAAATTTACTGTGATGATAATGTGAAAAAACTGCTTCAGCTTCAGTGCAGGCACTTGTTCAAACATTTCTGAAATGAAGGACATTATTAGGTAGTTGAGCTTTGCAGCAGTAATGGTCTCTCTTGTTGCATTTGTTTTGCAGCCAGTGTATCATTCATTATGTTGTTTGTATTGTTAGTGACTTTTAAATGAACTTTCCTTTGTGTATCTCCTCCTCCAATCAGAATACCACCTTGAAAACCCAATCTACGATGCACTCATTCAGCCAGAAACACACAGCTGTGTCAGAGCAGAGGAAGGTAAGAATAAGCTTGAACTGAGCTGTGAGTGTGAGAGTGTCTGGTGGTAAATATATCTCAGGAGCTTAAGAGTTTCCTCAGGTGACACTCTCACTCTCTGTTTTTATCTCTTTAAGAAATTGCAGCTGAAACTCCAGTGTACGCAGCAGTCAAGAAAGTAAAAAGGAAAGAAAGAAAAACGGAGGAGGTTCTGTAGTGTGATATGATGAACTTATTAATTTCTAATAAGAAATTTGACTTTTTGAGATTTGACTTTAATACTCAGACTTTCAGTTGGTCTTTAGAGTCATCACCAAGACTAGACACCATCACATCAGACTAGATCGGAATTTGAGATAAGCTTTTCAGCAAACACTGGCCACCAATTGGTGCCTGAAGGTCTGTGTCATAGGGTCATAAAACTGACACTACAGACCATTTAAGGACAGTTTATGACACAGGGTCAAGAGCAGAATTTTCCGGAATGCAAAGAGACACACAGGCTCAACCTTGATTAAAACGGTCTTCTCACACATTTTGAAAGACTGGTAAACAAAAGAATCTCACATTCCTTAATTATTTTGTTTACCTGATGAACAAGTTGCCTATGGGTACCTCTGTGTGAAATTAATCCCATTTGGACAATCAAAACGGGTGGAATTCATTTACATGTGTTTAAAGTCACTTTTTATATGAACTTATGTAAAACCAAGGTAGCCACACATTCTGTGTGTTATTTGATTAAGAATTATGTAAAACATGGTCTGAAAACATGGCAATTCCATGGCTACTACTGGCTGTTTTGCCTGCTCAGAGTGTGGCATGTTTAGTTTAACCCCCTTTTCCACCTCTAGCGACAAAGATAGTGGTTGTGTTTGTACTAAGTGTCAGCTAGTTAGCTCTCTGGTGGATAAAGTGGACCAGCTAGAAGTGTGCCTCCGGAGCTTATTATTGTCAAGGGATAAACAGCGAGATTCAGTGTTAGCAACTCCGGGTGCCTTAGGGAGAGTTAGCACCCCCTCGACTCCAGCGTTAGAGCCCTCACAGCGGGGTGAATGGGTGACGTCTCGGCATCATAGCCGGAAAGCTAAGGCTGATGCTAACGCTGAGGCCAAAGCTAGCCCACTGGGACACCACGCTCCTCCGATTTGCGTGTCAAACAGGTTTGCCCTGCTCAAAGAAGCACCCGCTGAGGAGCTGTTAAGAGTGCTCTGGTTATAGGAGACTCTATTGTTCGACACGTGAAATTAGCTACTCCTTTGGGGGCGCCAGCAGTAACAGTTAGCTGTTTATCGGGAGCCAGAGTGCCGGATATTAGTGGCAACCTTAGACTGTTAGCTAATAGGAGATATTCGAGGGTAGTCATTCATGTAGGGGCCAATGATATTCGTCTGCGGCAGTCTGAGGTCACTAAGGGTAATATTACAGAGGTGATTAAACTGGCCCAGACGATGTCCGATGCCGTAATCTGCTCTGGTCCCATACCAATGCGGCGTGGCGACGAAGCTTACAGCAGACTTTGGGCGTTAAACTGCTGGATGTCCAAGTGATGTTCCAAAAATCAAGTGGGCTATATAGACAATTGGTTACGTTTCGAGGGCAAGCCTGGTCTTATTGGTAGGGATGGTATCCACCCCACGCAGGAGGGTGCTGCCTTACTTTCTTGCAGCATAGCACATAGTCTTTTAGTTAGTCAGCAGAGTGGTGTAGATAGCTGCTGACAATCCAGAGCCGGGACTAGGCCGCAGACAGACAGGCTAAACCAACCGTCTGCGAACTGTCTTGAGGCGTCACCCAGGTTCAACTGTATTGAGACTGTGTCTTTCCCCCGAACTAAATGTAAAAGTTGAAAAACAAAATCAGCCTGTTTCAGCAACCTAATCAATGTTAAATCATACACAACACCTAGCAGCAACACCTCAGAACTAAAATTTGGGTTACTCAACATAAGATCACTAAACTCAAAAGCACTCATCGTAAATGATATTATAAGTGATCATAAATTCAATGTTTTCTGTCTCACGGAAACGTTGGTTGATGAATATGAATAATTGAATGAATAATGATAAATGAATATTTAGCACTAAATGAAGCCACCCCCCTAGGCTATAATTATGCACATAGCCCAAGAATATCAGGCAAAGGAGGTGGAGTATGTGTAATTTACCAAAATACCCTAGAAATTAGTCTTAAACAATGTGACACCTTCTCTTCTTTTGAGGTTCTCTCCACTATTATTACAAATCCGGTCACAAAAAAGGACGCATTTTTATTATGTAACATTTACAGACCACCAGGGCCTTACTTAGAATTTCTGAAAGAATTCAGCGATTTTGCTACAAACCTAGCGGTGTGCAATCATAAAGTTATGATTGTAGGAGATTTCAATATCCATTTTGAGAAGAAAAGTGACCCCCTAAAAAAGGCATTTACCTCAATCTTAGACTCTGTTGGTATTACTCAAAATGTAACAGGGCCTACACACTACTGCAGTCACACTTTAGACTTAGTTCTGACACTAGGTCTTAACATTGACAAAATTAATATCTTACCGCAATCCTCAGCAATCTCCGACTATTACTTAATTTCATATGAGCTATGCCTTAGCCATAATATATGTAAGAACCCTCGTTATTCTACAAGGCGTATAATAAAACCATCTACCGCCCTACAATTTACAGAAAACCTCCCAGAACTATCAACCCCAGTTCCAACTCCATCAGACCCAATGGACCTAGATGTACTAACTGATTACCTAGAAAATACCTTTCGATCTACTTTAGAAAAGGTAGCACCACTTAAACATAAAAGTATAAGACAGAAAAAGCTTGCACCATGGTATAATGATAAGACCCGTACTTTAAAACAAACATTACGAAAACTAGAGCGGACATGGCGATTAACCAAGCTTGAAGTGTTCCATTCTGCCTGGAAGGACAGCCTTATAGAGTATAGAAATGCCCTCACTAAAGCTCGCTCAGCATATCTGGCCTCGCTGATCTCCAATAATAAAAATAATCCGAGAGCACTGTTTAGTGTGTTTTCTAGAATTACAAAAAATCAAGCAGGTTCCGAACAACTAATTCCAGCAACTCTCACCAGTAAAGATTTTATGGACTTTTTTAATAATAAAATTGAGAATATTAGACAACAAACTCAAGCCACAGGATTAAATCCATCCTGGCTGCCACCAGATGTAAATGATATAAAATATAATGTAACTGTAAAATACAGACTTGAAACCTTTTACCCACTCCCACAATTAGAACTAGAGAAGATTATCACTTCCGCAAACTGTACAACTTTCACACTTGATGCAATTCCCACAAAATTGCTCAAAGAAGTACTACCAGCTATTATTGATCCTTTTTGAACTATAGTAAACTCATCCCTTAGCCTGGGCCATGTACCCAAAGCTTTTAAACTAGCAGTTATTAAACCTATGATCAAGAAACCAAATCTTGATGCTAGTACACTATCTAATTACAGGCCTATTTCAAATTTGCCATTTCTGTCCAAGATCTTAGAAAAAGCTGTGGCCCAACAACTTAGTTCATATCTACATAAGAATCATATATATGAAAAATTCCAATCTGGATTCAGGCAACATCATAGTACAGAGACAGCTCTAGTCAAGATAACAAATTATCTTCTTCTTGCCTCTGATCAAGGCCACGTATCCCTGTTGGTGCTTCTTGACCTAAGCCCAGCCTTCGATACAATAGACCACAATATTCTCCTAGAAAGGCTAGAAAACATGGTTGGAATCACAGGGACAGCCCTATTATGGTTCAAATCTTACTTAACGGAACGTTACCAATTCGTAAAAGTAAACAATCTAAATTCAAATTATTCTAAAGTAAGATTTGGAATTCCACAAGGCTCTGTTTTAGGACCATTATTGTTTACATTATACATGTTACCGCTAGGCACAGTTATAAGAAACCATGACATTAACTTTCACTGTTACGCAGACGACATGCAATTGTATATTTCAGCCAAGCCTGATGACAAACACAGATTAAAGAAAATAGAGGACTGTGTAAAAGACGTGAAAGGCTGGATGTTGCGTAACTTCCTCCTTCTAAACAGCAACAAAACAGAGGTCCTGCTTTTGGGTCCAAAAGTGGCAAGAAATAAATTATCAGATTTAATTTTAAATCTCGCTGACTTTCCAGTTAAACCTGGTTCAGCAGCAAAAAACCTTGGTGTCATAATTGACCCGGATTTATCATTTGATCAACACATAGGCAATATCACTAGGACAGCTTTTTTACATCTTCGCAATATTGCTAAGATTAGAAATGTCTTATCCCTTCAGGATGCAGAAACATTAGTACATGCCTTTATTACTTCAAGGCTTGACTACTGTAACGCACTACTGTCAGGATGCACCAGCAGCAATTTAAGAAAACTTCAACTAGTTCAAAATGCTGCAGCCAGGGTCCTCACTAAAACTAGAAAATTTGAACATATTAGCCCAGTTCTATCATCACTTCTTTGTCTGCCTGTTAAATTCCGCATTGACTACAAAATTATGTTATTAACATAATGAATACCTTCAAGATACAATTTCCTATTATGAGCCTCCACATTCACTCAGATCACAGAATACTGGATTTTTAATTGTTCCCAGAATTCAGAAGGCCTCAGCTGGGGGAAGAGCCTTTTCTTATAAAGCCCCCAAACTCTGGAATGATCTTCCAGAAAATGTTCGGGACTCAGACACAGTCGCAATCTTCAAATGTAGGCTAAAAACTCATTTGTTTAGTTTATCATTTGGTAGCTAATGCTCCCCCATAGATAAAGGCGGCAGATCCGGGGGGTGCATGGACACAGGGAATTAAAGTAAACTGAGATGCTGGTGCTGTCGTCCCGCCGCTTCTCGCGATCACTCAGGTTTGTTGACGGTGGAGCGTAGGGATGCCAGTGTTTCAGGATGCTCCCGTGTCTGTGTGTCCTCCTGGTTCTCTCCTTTTAGTTAAAGCTGTCATAGTCAGATCTGCCGGAGTCATTAGCCACACTCTGGAAATTTTCATAATTTCTACTTTACAAACACAAAACAGTTCAAAACTAATTCCATCCCTTTACATCTTTCCGAGTAAACGACTGCCCACCTGTCTATCTGGACACTGATGGGTGACTGTCGAGATCCTCCTCCACATTTCAGACCAGCTGCTCATGCTCCTGCAACCACCAAGTGCCTTGAAGCTGCCCCTACACTGAAGTTCACATGGACTACTATCTATTATCACCAGTAGATTGACCAGAGGAGGATGGGTCACCCCTTGTGAGCCTTGGTTCCTCCCAAGGTTTCTTCCTCAGCTGGGGGAGTTTTTCCTTGCCACTGTCGCCCCTGACTTGCTCACTTGAGGGTTTTACATTTTGTTTTTACATTCCATGTCAAATCTTGTCTTACTGGAATTCTGTGTAGCCGCTTTGTGACAACATCAGTTGTGAAAAGCGCTATATAAATAAATCTGATTTGAATGATATTACTTTGTGTTAAAATATAATCTTTTACATTGCAAAAGTATGATTCAGAATCCTGGGATATTCACTCAACATGGATCGCCTTCAAGTCTTTGTCTTGTCAAGTGTCATAAATTGTATGTGATTTCACTACCAAGGTACAGGAAACAGCCAATCAGGAGCAAGAGATGCTCCAATCCTCAATCACTGAGGACCAATCAGGTATTCAAGGCGGGTTTTCTGGTTAAAAACCCAGTGGCGTGAAATGACACCTTTTCGAGAATTTTTCAGCAGAGGAAAAAAGTTTTTTCTGAAGAACAAGAAAGAATATCTCTCTCTGCTTCCAGCAGACAATGCTTCTCAGCTAGGGTAGTCAGTTAAGGGAGAGCCCTGACTCTCTCTCTAGAGCTCTTCAGCTCTCTTAAATAGTCTGGACCCTTCAAGCATGGACCAGACAGAACAGATGTTCTATTTTAATTTTATCTCTAGTAGAAAACTATAGTTAAAAGGACTGTAGTTTATTCCAGCAAAAATTTAATGCCACACACAGAGCATTGAGTCAAGTGATGTCAAAAGCTTCAGGATCAGCAAAGGAGAAGGCCACATGCAACCTCAGAATGACCTTCTGAGAAAAGGCCCAGGAGAGATCTGCATGGACGTGTCTCTCACTAGGATGATGGAGAATTCCCACAGAGAGCTTCAGAACTCTGACAGAGAGGTCGCCGTGTCTCTGGCCCAGAGGGAGAAGAGAAACGCCAACGGCTGCAGTGCTCCGGGAAGCCGTGCCGGAAAGCACCACATGTCAGCGACATGCTCCCAGCTATCTCCAGTTCATCCCCAGGGATACGTGGATTCATTTCTTCATAGCTCAGAAGTGGTGCTGAACGCTTTGCTGAGATAAACAATAGCCGTTCTAGAATTTAGGGTAATTATCATAGAGAAATTCCCTCATGTTTCGCAGTAATCCATTTAATTATATGAATGTATAATCAATATTCATTATTTGATATTACAATTAATAAAAGAGTGGTGTGATAAAAACCAATCCTTTGTTTGTGTGTGCACTTTTCTTGTACAGAATTATTACTTCTAGTTCAGATTCAATTTCAGAGCCAAGAACCTAGAGCGGGTCAATGAGCATAATTCATTAATAATAAATAATTCTAGCTAATTCTGCTGTATAATATGTAAAGATGATGATCTACTTGTCCAAGCTAAAATTGGACAGGTAAAGACCCTACATATTAATTAATGGCTCCCAAACATGGAGCTCAACAAAATGAATTAAATAATTAATCAAATAATAATTAATTACCATTGACTCCGCTATGTAGTATTTATGCCACCGCATAATTATAATTATGATTATATTATATTATATTATTATAATTATAATAATGTGGGGCATAATTTTTTCCACTACAGTTCTATAATGACAGGTCATTTTCCATTGCATAATAAAAGACGTGTACATATGATTTGAATACATACATAAATTATAATTATTAATTAATAATAATAATTATTATTATTATTATTTATTATAAATATAAATAGAGCACAGCACCCTTTCAAATTTGTTACATTTGTAAAGAAGCATTAATATATTTAAATAAACCAGAGGTCATTCTTCTTAATAAAAGGGCATTTGTACATTGAGCATTTTAAACGTTCAATGTTGTTACATTTGTAAAGACACATTAATCTGTTTTAAATAAGTTAATTTAAAATTAAATACTTTTTGCTGTATGTGCATTTTTTGTTAGTCAGTCAGTTCCTCTGCGACAGAGGTGTGGTGTGGTGTTTTTGACAAAGATAGGACAGTGCCTTGCTAACAACAGCAACAAGCAAGTTTATTCATATAAAGGAATATAGAGGAATTCATTTACTGATGAATTGTATATTATTTATTTATATAGGCAGATTGAAGCATACAGTAAAATACTCTTGGTAAATAAAATAAACTTGGTTTGATTAGGCAGTGGTATTTTTAGAGACTATTTACTATCACATTGTTATCACATGCATAGCCTGTTTGAGTCACATTTTACCCCCTGGTTTTCTGTGTTTTGGTGCAGTCTGTGTATAGTGTTTAAGATATAAGTTGTATGATCTTATTTTTCTTTGGACTGGAGAGCATGATGATTATTTTTTTTAAATAACCTGAAGATTGACTCTGGAATTGAGATTTGTGGAGAAAGGAGTAAATATACATAAACCCAAACAACAAAACAAAGCAACATACAAACAAAACACATATTACTGTGGAGTTTGCTGGGATCTTTGATACAGATCAGTCTTGACCTTATTGCTGGGAGGGTGAAAGTGAAAGATGTTTGCCTAACAAAAAAATAATAATAATAAATAAATATATATATATATATATATATATATATATATATGTGTGTGTGTGGGTGGTGGGTTTTCAATCATTGAATCAGGCGCAACCACAGGCTACAAAGTTAAAGGTTATGGGCTTCATTTGAGAGAATAACACTGCAACATTACTCAGTTGTGTAACACAGGGCTCATATTCTTTGATTTACATCTCATTGTTTACTCTGTGGCTGTATGAAACACATCTACAAACCCAATTTCTGGAAAGCATGGACATTTTTTTTCAATGTAGTAAAAAAAGAATCCATGTTCTGAACTTCTGAACACATGCACAAAGACCAGATTTCTCTTGCAAACTTTGACACAAAATGGTGAGCCATGAGCACAGTGCACATGCAAAGACTAAGCCTCTTGTGGATGCTCTTTATACGCAGTCATATTTCAGAACAGAGTAACAATAATTTTTCACTTTTATTTATCCTCTGTCCAAACATTTTGCAATGTGCTGTAGGCTTCAAATTACATACCTATTTAGATTTACAAATTACAATGTAGCTGGTCATCCAAATTTAAAATAGTTGTCTCTTTAAGAATCAGGAGGATTTTTCATTTTTCAATTTTATTTTATTTTTGTATATTCACAACACATCCAACTTTTCTGGAAATAGGACTTTTATTTTAAAGAGTGCTTAAGGAGGAAGTTAAAATCTTTTCACATTTAGGCATGTCTAAACACAGTTTTTAAACATAAAACCCCCAGATGTAACATATTTTTCTTTTCTTTTCTACAGAAATATTTGTTTGCTAAACATATTATAATCAGACGAATTTACTGCTCTAATAACATCAACAGAATAGCTGCCATTCTTTTTCTAAAAATTTGGTGTGTTCACTGTAGAAAATCTGAAGAACTGTAGAGAACATCCATCCATCCATTATCCAGTTCAGGGTCGCAGTGGGTCCAGAGCCTACCTGGAATCATTGGGCACAAGGCGGGAATACACCCTGGAGGGGGCACCAGTCCTTCACAGGGCAAAGCACACATTCACACGTATGGTCACACGCCAATCCACCTACCAACGTGTGTTTTTGGACCGTGGGAGGAAACCAGAGCACCCAGAGGAAATCCACGCAGACACAGGGAGAATACACCACACTTCTCACAGACAGTCATCCAGAGGAAACCAACGCAGACACAGGGAGAACATACCACACTCCTTACAGACAGTCACCTGGAGGAAACCCACGCAGACACAGGGAGAACACACCAACTCCTCACAGACACAGTCACCCAGAGCAGGAATCGAACCCACAACCTCGAGGTCCCTGGAGCTGTGTGACTGCGACACTAGCCTGCTGCACCACCGTGCCGCCCTGTAGAGAACATATTGTCTTTAAAAATCAACAAGTACAGAACACCAAAGTTTATCTTACTTTTCATAGTCATAGTACAGTATCCAGACTGTAATGAGTGTTAGGAGGGAGGAAGTGATAGAGACCTGAAAACAGGATCTGACAATTCTTTTTCTTTAATGAAACATTTACAACATGTACTCTATGACAGAGCAGAACATTTTGTTCAGATTTTAGTTCTTGAAAAACTTCCATAAACCGTCCATATTTTTCATAATTCAGTTTTCAGCTTGATCTTGTTTCATGATCATTTCTTTAATTTTCACTTTATGCGACTATGTAAATAGGTCTGCTTACTGTATAAAATGTTATCAACTTTAATTATTGTGGTCTGACAATGCTACAGCGTTTCCTTTATCGACCCCCATTGCACTTACAGGAAATCAGTAGATAACATCTTCACACCACACAGGTTCATTTTCAGAAAATAAAGCCCTGTCCCACTTGTTATTATCTTATAACTGTGTCCTGAAAATGCTGAGTAAAGTTACTCTACTGGGGCTACTCCTGTCCACTCTTTTTAAAGGTGAGCAAAATCTCTTTTGAAGCATTTTTATTGCTTTCAGCAACCTCCATTATCTTCTGTCCTTTTTTGACTTTTTTGAACATTGCCATCTTGTTCTCATATCTAACACCTGTCATTATTTAGTCCACCGGACTTTTAGCATTTGATCACTGGCTTTTCTCAGACTTCTTCTGTATCTTCAAACTATTTCACTGTTGTGCAAATTTTGTGTATCCTTGTATTTCTGAGTAGGGTAAACTAAAATAATAAGTACAGTTTCACTTAAGCTCGGATGGGCTGAACAGGACCTTTAATATGGTGTTGAACACTGGAGAGGTAAAAATGGTTTAAGGGTTCAATTTGGTTTCACCTTTTGAGTCATTTACCTTGAGATGGGAACACTGAATGTGTTGAATTTGTGGAGCTGAAATAGTGAAGGTTTTAAATTGGACAGGTTTAACTTAAGAGTGTTGAAGCCTGAAATTACTGAATTTAGAGGGGTGGAAGTTGGTGAGGTTGAACACTGAAAGTTGAACATTCGAGGGTGTAATCTGTCATTTTGCTGGTGGGACAAGGCTTTGCATACAACTGTACATTTCAATATACTGTTTTTTTATTTGCTCCAGTTTCTGCAGGTCAAAATGGATGTGGAAAGGAGCATATTTTCAGCACAGCTATAACCACCGAGCTGCAGTCTGATGTGATGTTGCCTTGTTATATCAATCTATCCATCCTCGGATCAGACCAGGCCGAAGATGTAGCAGTGGTGTGGAGTCAGACGGATTCGGCTGTGCACAACTTGGCTGAGATAACTATCGGTGGAGTTGTTAGACACTGGGACTCGAAAAACAAGCAAATCAAGACATTCCCAGAACTCTCAGCTTCTGGAAACTTCTCTATTGTCCTTCAAAAAGCTCAGTTTTCCGACAAGGGCTTGTACCGCTGTTAGCTCTTTAAGGGAATCAACTGCATCGTTGCTTATCAGGAGCACAATCTCAGTAAGTTACTTTCTGTCTAGCAATAGAGAAATGAGCAGTAAGGGTCCCCCTCGAGGCATGCTGAGCTGTCCAATGTTGGTCTAATGGAGGCAGTCATAAAGGATCAGCCTTGGAGGAAAGATGAGCTAGATTAGTGCTCCCAACTTAGTAGCTTTATGTGACCAGAGGACACACAGGTAGTGTCTCTAACTGGATATGTCTAAAACTCTGGAGAAAAGTGAGCAAAAAGCTATATAAGTGTACATCATGTATTATTATACAGAGGTTACATTTGCCTCCAATAAAGATGCCACAGTAATTGTATCATTTGAACATTAGGGTGCTCTGAAAACTACTAAAGTTGAGAAGCAAGTCAATAATCACACGATTTGAGTCTGAAACTCTGACTTGTTACCACTTTTATTTGTCAAAATCATTGTGAAGTGACTTTGTTGCATAGTATTCATAATGACAACTGACATTTTATTTAAAAGAAAAAAAACAACAACAACTAAATATTAGATCATTTCAAAATGGCAGATGAGAAGAATTTTTTGTCACTGCTTTCATTCCATAAAAGAAAAAGTCGATTTGTTTTGTTCCACATGTACACATGAGTTTTGGTGTAGACCAGGGGTCACCAATCTGTTTCACAAAGGGCCAGTGTGGCTGCAGGTTTTCATTCCAATTAAGCAGAAGCTCACCTGATTCTTCTTATTTAATCAACTGGTCTCAGTCTTGGTGGGTACATGTTGTGCTCCTGCTTGTAAGGAAAACCTGCAGCCACATCGGCCCTTTATGGATTATGTAAGATTAGTGACACAGGTAAAGACAATTTAAAAATGCTGGTTTTGATGTGGTGGTAGTGAATGTAGCTGATTGCTACAAACAAAATTTGCTGTGACTGGACCAAGAAAAACATTGAAAAGGGCATTTTATTGGCAAAGGATAGTGTCTCATGAACTTACCTCCCATTTCTATGTTAGTCTAAGGAAATGTCATTGACACTTGGTCGAGAAGTTCTGGAGCACCCATTGTATAGTCCAGACATACTTTTATTTGTCCGAAACAATACAAACTGCTTTGTCTGATGTACACATCAAAACATTTGTTGAAAACAAGCATGAAAATGTGCTGATGATTTATTGCATCAAAAGTCTCCATTTTCTTCACTGCTGAACATCCTAAGCTGCCCGAAAATAGCTTAAGGTCATCGATAACAACAGCGATGATTTTGATGATTAATGCAATTTTGTTTTCTCACAAATTAATGATTAATTCTCAAAAAATGTTTTTTGAAACTTCACACCTGATATTTAAAAACTTTGTTGTTGGATTGACAGATGTCACTCAGTGTAGGAGGGAGATGCTCACCATGATTACCATCACCACTGAAATGAAGTCTGATGTCCTATTGCCATGTTACTTCAACCCATACATCCTTGGATCAGAGCCTGATGTAGCAGTGGTGTGGAGTCAGACTGAAACAACTGTGCGCAACCTAAATGAGATAAATATAAACGGAGACGTCAGGCACTGGGACTCAAAAGGCAGATGAATCAAAATGTTTCCTGAATTCTCTGCTTCTGGAAATTTCTCCTTAGTTCTTCAAAAAGCTCAGTTTTCAGACCAGGGCCTATACCGTTGTGAGCTATTTAACGGAATCAACTGCCTCGTTGCTTATCAGGAGCTCAATCTCAGTAAGTTTCATGTTATTTTTTAACAGCTATGAACTACTAATGTGGTTCATCTGTCTAACCTCCCCACGGTGACAAGTGACTAGTTATTTCCTGAGAGTGGGTGATATGTAGCCATAATTTGGTGACAGATAACAAATGGAGCTGATGTGAAGATGCGACTAGACACAATGACTAATTAATTCCTCTATTGCCTCAAATATCAGTACCATAAGAAAATTTGTCATTTGACTGTTTTTTTACCATTTCTATTATTTATAAAGGCATTTATGTGTGGTTTCGTACTACATTAATTGTTATAATATATTCTATGTGAATATAGCATGCATTATCTAGTGAACTGAAGACATTTGAGATCATTGTTGGACTTACAGGTGTCACTTGGTGTAAGCAAGAAAAGCTCACCAGGATTAACATAACCTCTGAGCTGCAGTCTGATGTCCTACTGCCATGTTACTTCAAACCATCCATCCTCGGATCAGACACCAGAGCAGATGTAGCAGCAGTGTGGAGCCAGAGGAATTTAACAGCTGACAACCTGCTTGAGATCAGTCTGCAAGGTAGTGTAAGGTCATGGAAGAACCAAGGTGGACGTATTCACACATTCCCCAGCCTCTCAGTATCTGGAAACTTTTCTATCCTCCTCCGTAATGTGCAGCAGTCTGATCTGGGTCTGTACCATTGTGAGCTTTTCAAGGGGATCAGTTGTGCACTTGCTCATCAGGAAATTTATATAGGCACAGGTAAGGAGTATGTTTTTTTATTGTTATAGTTTTAATTTAATGTTATTTGCTGACATTGGTGATAACTGCAGATCAGGACACAGTATTTTCAGCATGACTTGAGTTGTGTTGGGCTTAAGATCAGAACAGCAGTAAAAGGGCAGTGTGCCTAGTATTTGTTTTGTCTCATAGGTGTGAAAAAAGATTATGCATTCGAATTTTGGTAGTTAGGTGCCTTGTTCAAAAGCAGTTCAGCCGTGGATGCTACTGTCAGTTGTTGTGATTGAGCCAGTTGCCATCAAGTACCAAGCCCAATCCTCTAACCATTAGGCCACGGCTGCCCAATTGTTTTAACTGAGTGGATGTTTATATTTAAGCTCAAAAGAAAATGTGTGTGATTTAGTGATAATGACAGAATGATCATTACATCCTACTTGTGAATCTAAAGCACTTTTTTTTCTGTATTTTCAGTCTCTGAAGCCTCTATGAAAATTTGGCTTTACTTTCTTGGTGCAGCCATTACACTCTGCCTCCTGGTCATGTGTCTGTTCTTTACCCAGTGGAAGAAGAAGTATGTAAAATGTATTGGTTCATACTGGAAATTTTTGGAAGAATTGTTTTGGTTCCAATAACCAGTTGATAATTCAGTGTTTTAGGTGATTCAGTAGATCCTTTGTTTATGAACACATACATCAATCAGCCATGACATTCAATTTACCATGCCATCACTATTTACTCTTTGTCATGATTCTCAAGCTTAACCATGTTTACAGTGTACATGCTAGCATTTATCCTACCCTAAGTACCTTTGGAATGAATTGGGATTTATAATAATAATAATAATAATAATAATAATAATTTTTGCAATTGTTTGTCATTTTACAACATACAACGAAATGTTTTTTTCCGCATTTAACTACTCTGTGGCAGTGAACACACACACTAGTGCACTAGGGGCTGTAAACACACATCCAAAACCCCGGTCCCCGGGGAGCAGTTGGGGGTTCAGTGCCTTGCTCAAGGGCACTTCAGCCTTGGATGTACCCGCTGGTCTTGGGGACTAAACCGGGAATGTTCCGGTACCAAGCCCAGTCTGCTAACCATCTACAGTTGTAATCAGAAAACATACATTCCTCTAATGCAGAGCTGATATAATTAAGAGCACCAGCAGGGAGCGCTTTAAAGTGGAATCTAATGAAGGTTGTTCTATAATAGTTTCTCATAGACCTATATCCTACGAAATAGCTAAAAAAAAAAATTAGAAATTATCTGCTGTATTCAGAGTTTTGATCTGGGCTTCTGAATGGTCCTGAGGTCTTTGTGTTGGCTCTGTGACCGAGGATGATTGGTCTCAGCGTCACATAAAATGACCCTTCTTTTCCACTCATCACAATCCCCCCCTCACTTTTTGAACTATTGAAACTGATTCCATGGATCATATTTCTAATGGTCTCTCTCTCTCTCTCTCTCTCTCTCTCTCAAGGTCAAGATCACAGGAAAACTCAGTATATGTCAACTGGGTACGGAATAAAATGTAGATGAGAGAAAATATATAGCTGTCACCTGCATCTATTGAGGCTTTAGAGCAGTGCTTTACAGATTATTATTTTGCTGTGATATTAATTGTTATGGTATTAAAATAACTTTCTATGAACCAGTGACTTATATAATACAGCCTTGCTAGACCACTGTGAGAGGACCATGGCTCTGAGGATCACCAGCTAACTTCATCATTATTAAGAGTTATTAAATCATAATTATACAATTGTTTTTCAACAACATTACAGTGGCCTTTAGGCTAATAAAATGTGAAATTGATTGTGGCTTGTTGACCCCACAATTCATTTTCTTAAGAATTTAAATTCAGAATGATGTAACTGTTTTGTTTTAAAAATAAAATGAATGATTGAATGGGGGTGGCACAGTGGTGTTGCAGTCACACAGCTCCAGGGACCTGGAGGTTGTGGGTTCGAGTCCCGCTCCGGGTGACTGTGAGGAGGTGGTGTGTTCTCTCCGTGTCCATGTGAGTTTCTTCCAGGTTTCCTCCCATGGTCCAAAAACACACGTTGGTAGGTGGATTGGCGACTCAAGTGTCCATAGGTGTGAGTGAATGTGTGTCACCCTGTGAAGGACTGGCTCACCCTCCAGGGTGTGTTCTCACCTTGCGCCCAGTGATTCCGGGTAGGCTCCGGCCCCACCGCGACCCTGAACTGGATACGTGGTTTCAGACAATGAATGAATGACTTATAACTTTATTTATAGAGCACTCTGCAAAACAGACTGGAAAAATACACTATAAGATTTATTTAGAAGAGTGTATTTAGTTTATTAGTATATTAAGATGTGTCAGGCATTTAGTTGTGCATACACACCTTGTATAACCTCCGTAGCATACAGTTAAATATACTGGAACACTCTGGGGCAGCTGCACAGGAGTGTAGGGTCACCACCCTCAGTGCCTAGTTTTAGAAAAACAGTGATTTCCTATCCCTGTCCTAAAGCAGTTGAACTATACATATTACAGTAAACTAAAGACTGAGCTGTGCATGGCAGGGGGACCAGGATTAAGAACATCTTGTGTCCTGTCACAGGATAGACCCTGTTAGTAGGAATGTAGCCGATGCTTCTTAATCATTTGCACACCCATAAAAATAAAGGTGCTACACAGGGCTCTATTTTTTAAAATGTGTGAAAGTGAAGAACATTTTAAAGGTTTAAAAATCCATCACATGATCTTAAGGTTCTTTACCCATTTAAATGTATTAGCAAAAATGGTTCTTTATGGAACCTAAAGTGGCTCATCAATGGCAATGCCCAAAGAACTTTAGCACATTTGTTTTTGAGAATGCAGGTGTGATCACAAACCCTGTTTACTAATAATTACATAGAGGAATCTACTGCAGTTATGTCTGACATTAATAACAAATCAATACTACACTGGCCACAAGATGGCAACATCTGCCAAACCCAGAGAGCCCTTTCAGGACTATGTTTTCACATGTCACACTTTATCTACCAGTTCAAATGTTCTGAAAACCGGGCCCTAATCTATCAGAGAGGATCAGAACATCACAGAGCAAGAGGATTGTCTCCACCTTGAAATTAACTCGGATTATGTTGTCAAATAATTTTTATCACATAAAAAATCTGCTTGGTCATCAAGAACATATTTCACCACTAGTTGAAATATGTCACTCATAATGCCTGTCTTCTTGGCGAACATCACATTACTCCCTCCTGCTTCTGACCTTGTCATCAAGGTACAGGTTCTATGAAAATGTCCAGCATCATCTTGCTATGGTTTTACTACTGGAGTTCCCCAGGGGTCAGTCATTGGTTCATTTATGTTCTATATGTACATATACACTAGGCTCAGTGATTATCCCTACACACTTTTATTTTTCACCCTATCCAACAAGATATCTAACTTTCCGATATTAGAATGTTTTCTCCTGGCTCAAGACCATTAGAAATTATAGCAACAACAATGCATTTCTCAATAGTGATCTGTCATCACTGGCTCTTTAGCCTACCACTTAACTCTCAACATCAAATACTTCAGATTTATACTTCCCAGCAAAACAATGAAGGCCAGAGGTGCCTTATGAATAGAGGTGGTTGTTCTTATAATGTTAATAAACTTCAGCTATGGTCTGAAGGCCAGAGAAGTGGGTTGAGGCAGAAATATGGATTAAACATGTAATCCCAATTTTGTAATGGAATGCCAATTATGGCATGTTTCACCTTCATACTTTACTTTCCATTTTGTGCAACCATTTCTGAAACAGCTTCTTAGGCTGCCACCAGTGCATTCAACTGTGCATTGGGCTATGAACTCAGTCCAATAACATTTAAGTGTAAGTTTAGTGTCGTCTTGTGCACTGTAATTTTGGACTTGTGGAAGATCTTTATAAGCATGTACTATATATAAAAACATATAGTTTTTATAGTTAACATACTATTTTTATGCATGGATTGGCAGGGCAGGATAACCACACATTGTCGTAACTAAAAGTGGCCTAAAGACAGCATATACTGAATCCCTTGTGGATAAGCAACGCGTGTGGTATGCACCAGCACATTGTAAACAGGATAAGGTGTAAGAGTTTTATAAAAGGCCCATCCACTCTGGATGTCATTGTCATTTTGTTGAACATTTAATTCTACATCTAACCACTAGGGGTATGGTCTGATCAGCAGCCATCTAGACATAACACCTAGGGTTACTCAATGGGCCCAGCCCATGAGTAAACAACACACCTAATGAATCGCTAGCTCTTCATAGGAGTCGTCAGGTAGGTGTTTCACTTAATTAGACAAACTTTCATACATTAAGGTAATTGAAAGTTCAAGGACATGTGAAAACATATGACGCATGTACTCCTGCACATTTGGATATGTACATTTAAGCAGGCCTTAGCTTTCAGTCCCTGGTTGATCTCAGGAAAACTCACGCTTGTATAAACCTCGATCTTGAAATAATGAACTTGTGTTTTTCTGCTAATTCTTGAATTAAAGATTGATTATTTGTGTCATTACATATTGTAATATACTGAGAAATTAGGATTTGGCCACAAATGACTTTTTGGGGAATATGCTTGGACACTTATATGAAAGCAATAACATAAGTGTTGAGTTTGGGACAGGATGCAGGTGTCAGTGGCAGGAGAGTGCAGACTCTTGATGGACTGTTCAACATTGTGGTGGCGTATGTGGTGCTAGAGTCATGTTTGTGCACTCCCACTGACAATGGAAACAAACTCTATCTCTTGGTAACCACAGAGAGGGTAGAGTTTATTTTGGAGGACAGCAAACCCTTCCTCTCAAAACCTGCTGAAAAGATTGCTTGATATTTTTTTTACCTGATTTCAAAAGCTGTGGTGTGTAGCACATACAGGAGGTGGTAAGAAATGGTGAAACATTTTTTTTCCATCTGTACTTAACAGGTAAAACTCTGAACCATCCAAAAATTACTGCCATTTGGCAAACAAATACATAGGGTTACAACTGCAATATCTCAGGCACTCAAAGAAGCACGTCAGTATTTAACCCTGCATTCTCTGCAGTAATTGAAATCCATACACCATAAATGGGTATGATCTTCTATGACCTTTTTGATCCAAAGTAATATTTCAAAATCAGCACCTGATTTCATTCTTGAATCTGATCTCATGAATGAATGCCATCAAATCTTCAAAGAAATTTTATAACATCTAATATAAAGATTTCTAGAAAATTAAAAGCTATTACTGCAGTAAAGAGGGTCAAAGCAGAAGATATATTGTAAAGACAACAAGAATTCCTATTAAATATATTATTAAAAAGCCAGAAATAATTATTGATTTTATATGTCATGCTTGGATATAATTTGTAGTTATGTTGAGCTCCATGTACACTGAGCTCCCATCCACTGGTGACACTGTTTCTCTGTTTCATGCAAACTCTATGCCAAAGTTTGAAAAAGCATTAAACAAGCTAAATTTTCAGTGTGCCAAATATATTTATTACAAACTGTAAAAATCGTTTATAGTCTTTGTTGTCTTTTAATCTATTGCAAAAGTCTTTCAGTAAATTATGTACAAATTCACCTTATGACCACCCTGAGATTAGCAAAAGGCTACAGATGAAGGGCTTTAAAGTGTCTCTGCAACACAAGTACCTATGGGGTGACTCATTAAAACTTCTGCAACCCAGTGTATTTTGCTGGTCTAAGAGAGTATAAATCTTCACAGATGCACTTCTGTGGGTTTCGCTTCACTTGCGGTCAGCCAGCTACTGTCACTGACACAGGTTTTCACACCCATTTCTTTAACACAAACACTAATAAGACAAGCTGTCTGAATTCTTTTGAAAGGCAGTGGCTGTCAAAACTTATACAGCTACTTCGCAGTATGTAACGGTTGCAGCTATGTTTTGCCTTTTAGAGAGGGGATCTATATATATGGGTTTCTTCCATGAGAGAGTTAGTAGTAGAGTGACCTCAGGGAGAGGAGGGTGAGCTCGTACAGTAGCTCGTACGTGTAGACTCTCTATTTATCCTGTAACACCATTAAGAAGCTCCCCATTGTACTTTTCCTTTATGTTTGAATGGAATGAGTAGCAGCAATGTGACCATGGGACCATGTTCCAAAGAAGTCATTACCCTCCTGTTTCAACGACTTCTGTCGTTCTGTCTGAAGTGCTTCGAGCGGCTAGTCATGCAACACATCAGGTCTCTCCACCCCCCAACCCCCTCCTTGGACCCCTACCAGTTTGCATATCGATTAAATCGTTCAGCTGATGATGCTGTCTCCACTGCTCTCCATTCAGCCCTTACTCATCTGGACAAGAAAGACACCTATGTCAGAATGCTTTTTATTGATTTCAGTTCTGCATTCAACACAATCATCCCCCAACAGCTCATTCAGAAACTGGACAGACTGGGACTGAACACATCACTGTGCAACTAGCTGCTTGACTTCCTGACTGGAAGACCACAGGTAGTACAGGTTGGCAGTAACTTGTCTAGCACCATCACTCTGAACACGGGGGCTCCCCAAGGATGTGTGTTCACTCTGCTAACCCACGACTGCTCTCCATCACACACCTCCAACCTCTTCATCAAGATTGCGGATGACACGACTGTGGTAGGCCTCATCAGCAACAACAATGAGTCACACTACAGGAGCGAGGTGACCCGGCTGGCTTCTTGGTGCAAACACAACAATCTCTCTCTGAACACTGAGAAGACCAAGGAGATTGTTGTGGACTTCAGGAGAACTCACACACAACATGCCCCTCTATCCATCAACGGGGCTGCTCTGGAGAGGGTGAGCAGCACCAAGTTCCTGGGTGTGCACGTCTCAGAGGACCTCTCCTGGACCATCAACACAGCATCACTGGCCAAGAAGGCTCACCAACGACTCTACTTTCTCCGCAAAATAAGAAGAGCAAGAGCTCCCACCCCCATCATGATCACCTTCTACAAGAAGGCCGTCGAGAGTATCCTGACTAGCTGTTTCACTGCGTGGTACGGGGCCTGCACAGCATCCTGTCGCAGAACCCTCCAGCGTATTGTGAGAACTGCTGAGAAGATCATTTGTACCTCTCTCCCCTCCCTTCGGGACTTATACAGCTCCCACCTCCTACGAAAAGCCCTCTGCTTGGCAGGTGATCCCACCCACCTGCTACACAGGTTCTTCAGCCTGCTGCCATCAGGGCGGAGACTGCGTAGTCTCAGGGCTAGAACCAGCAGACTGAGGGATAGCTCCATCCATCAGGCTGTGAGAATGCTGAACTCTCTCCCTGCTCTGCCCCACCTCCCACTTCTGCCCCCCCCACACACTACTCAGCAACCTCATAAATTACCACCAATACCCAACTGTGACTTTGAAAATCAGGCAGGCACTCAACCACATTAACCAGCCTCCAGGCTTCATGTCCCTGTATTTGCACTACTGTTGACACCGGTTCTGTTTATATTGGTACTGTCACTTAAGCTCCACATCAGACCTAACTGTGACTTTTTCAATAGAACCGGTATGCACTTGTTCACTTTATTTAGTTGTTTTGCGATTATCTTGCACTATTGTCTACACTGCCTTGTACATCCAGTATCCTACCTCCTCCTATTACGATTATTTTGCACTACTGTTTACTCTGCCCTGTACATCCAGTATCCTACCTCTTTCTATTACGATTATCATGCACTATTGTTTACACTGCCTTTTACATCCATTATCGTACCTCCAAATTAGGTTATTGTCTTCAGTCAGTGTCCCATTGTCTCATGTATGTCTATCAGTGAGCTGCTGGTATCATATGTCCTGCACTTGTCTTCTGTTGTCCTTCACTTGTCTTCTGTTTGTTCACTTTCATATATTTATATACTTAGCTTAGTTGAATTTAGTCTATTTTTTGCTAAATGTTACTGCATCTTGGAGAGGAGAGTAACATAATTTCAATCTTTTGTATGTCCTGTACATATGCAGAATTGACAATAAAACTCTTGACTTGACTTGACTTGGTTTTGTATGGTCTGTGTAGTAAATAAACTAGCCCTCATGTAGCCCACTCCTGAGTATGGGTCCTGAGTGCTAAATGCTAACAGCTTACTAGACACAACACAACCTCTAGGCCTGGAGCTTCCTAATTCCCCGCACTAAAAGTGAAGTTAGTACAATCCAATGTTACAAGTAGTGGATTAGTAGGTATGTGCAATAATATTTTATAGGTAAAAACAGCCCATCCACTCCAGATGTTTTCAGGAAGTGATTCTGTATCGTTGTCATTGTGTTCAAAGCTGCATTAGTGTGGAACCAAATTTTTCAAGATGATCATGAGCTGGTTTTTGTTTTTAAACATGTGGATGCTCCTGCTTTTCCCCTGTGTCAGTAGTAAATGATATTTCAATGGGATTTGTCTATTTTTATGTATAGTTTACAACACCAACAAAGAATTACATTAAGTTACACATTCCTGCTGTGCAAAAATGAACTTAGCAGCAGCATCAACATAACCACCAAGCTTCATTCTGATGTTCTACCGCTGTGTAATCTTAGTGGATCAGACACAACTGCAGATATAGCAGCAGTGTGGAGTCACTGGAGTTTAAGAGTTGATAATGTAATGGAGATCCTCTTCAGGGTAAAACAATGTACTGGAAAAATTACAACAGACGTTTTAAAACATTCTCCATCTTCCTCCGTAATGTAAATCGGTCTAATGATTATGTGTGTTTAAAGTGACCAACTGCAGGATTGTGTATCAGGAGGTGTATCTGAGTAAGTCCAAATTCCAGCTGGAGCCTTTAGAAATGAATTGAAGTAAATTAGTCATTAATATAAAGCGTGTAGTCACTCTCAAGACATGACCTTGTATCTCTATTGTTATTTCTATTATTTACCTTCTTCTGAACACAAAGTTTGTTTTGCTTCAGTCTTTTCTGAAGAGTGAACCAATATAATGAAAAATCAGACAAAATAAAACCCTGTTACATTACATTAGGGACATTGTTTTTACTTTAAACTTTACCCTCCAGTAGATAGAAGGTTTTCTTCTGATTGTCACATTTCTTTTGAAATGAAGATTATTCAAAGAGGGTTTGTGACCCCTTTTTGCAGCAACCGAAGCCTCGTGTCTTCTTTACACAATATTTAAATGAATTTTGTGGTGATTTGAAGACATTCAGCCAAGAAAATTGACAATTATAAAAAGCCTCTGATACATCAGGAGCAAAGTCATCAATAATTAATTTTAGTACGATAAAAACATTTGGAAAAGCTCACTATATAAATCATTATAAATATATAACACAACATAAATAAACTGTGGAAGACTAAGTTTGGGGAGTGCAGACGTTTTCTTGATCACAAATACAACACCAGCTCGTCCAGTAGATACTGAAGGAGCTCCAAAGAACAATTGGATTTATTTATGTGATTGATGAAAGGGAACGTGAAACACACGTTTGACTGTAAAAGAGGGAAAGTCTTCAGTACTACTTCATGATCATGATGGGCTGATTTGACTACTAAAAGATGTTTTGAGATGCTGCACTTTTTATACGCCATGAATTGTGCCCAAAAATACTTGTCATTCAAATATTAAAATGTGGGTTTTATTTCCTTTTAAAGAAGCAGAATTCATGAAATGTAAGAAATGTAAATTCTATCCATATTAAAAATTCAACTAATTCTAATGTCTTTTTATATAGCCTAATATTAAAATTAGTATTTATTATATCTAATACATTACATTAATTAATTAAAGTCTGTTAATTATATTCTGTTCAGGGTCGTTGTGGGTCCTGAGCCTATCCAGAAACACTGGGCCAACAAAGTTAACCTGTGGCATCCAGTTCTGTAGAGTTATTAACAAATGGACACAGACATTCACACCTTTGAATGTTAGCAAGTTAACTGTTCATATGTAAGGGACCACAAAATATTATAATATTTTATAAAACATTTAACATTTTCTGCAGGAGTGTTTTTTCTGTTGCTGAGGATTCCCCTGCTGTTGATCTGCTCTTGACCTGGCTTCATCACAGCAGGAGCAGCAGTGGGAGGAATTCTGACACTTTCTTTAATTATAATATGTTAGTTTTGTTCAAAATGTGACTCTGTCTTTCCTTTACAAGCAGGTTCAAGCTCTGTCTTAATTAAGCTTTATATTTTCAGCTAAAATTATCCAAACACATATTCAGAACATTCATTACTTTTCTGTAACCCTTATCCAGTTCAGGGTCACAGTGAGTCCAGATCCTACTTGGAATCATTGGGCGCAGGGCAGGAATACACCCTGGAGGGGGCGTCAGTCCTTCTCAGAGCAACACACAAACTCACACATTCACTCACGCTTTTGAGTCACCAATCCACCTACCAACATGTGTTTTTGGACTGTGGGAGGAAACCAGAGCACCTGGAGGAAACCCACGCAGACACGGGGAGAACAAACCAACTCCTCACAGACAGTCACCCAGAGCTGGAATCGAACCCACAACCTCCAGGCCCCTGGAGCTGTGTGACTGCGACACTAACCTGCTGCACCACCCTACTTTTTTTCACTCTTTTCCTATTTTGTCCTCTGTATTTTCTTCTTGAATTTCACTCTGGGATCAATCAAGAATTTAGAATTATATAAGCACTGTTGTATAATAGTGTCATATTTGCCTATTATATTTCCATATTTGTCATATAAGGAAGTGACTGAGATCAAAAGAACTGCATCACGTGGTTGTCATTTTCTTTTCAAGGCAGCTGCTTTAATGTTGAAGTAACAGATGCAAGAAAGGTGACATGTTCTTAACCATGTGGCTGCTCCTACTTTTACCCTGTGTCAGAGGTAAGTGACTCTTCAATGGGATTAGAGCTGCCTTCATGTACAGTCTGTTGAGTCTCAGGTAGTGAAAAGTTAAGCTTTGCATTGTACAATCTTCTCAATCACAATTTGTAACTCTTCATTTGCAGCTGACAGTCGATGCAAGAGTGATCTTATCAGCAGCATCAATATAACTGCCAAGCTCCAGTCTGACATTCTTCTGCCTTGTAACTTTGAACTAACCCTCTTTAAATCAGACATGACTGCAGATATAGCATCAATGTGGAGTGAGGAAATGTAATGATTGATAATCTAGTGGATTAATTTTCAGGGTGTAGGCAAGTTCTGGGGACTTACATGTGATACATCATTAATCAGCCCTTTGACACAGTCTTGGATTTCGGAGTTAAGGAAGCATAACTGCATATCACAGACATAGCCATGAAAAAATTATCTTGTGTTTCTTAATCACATTTTTCAAAAGTAGCATTGGCCTTAATATTGAACCATGTAAAACAACAAATACAAAAAACAAAGTTGTATTGTTTCAGTTAAGAAACAAACTTAAAACATGATTTACTCTTACTCTTCCACCACAGGAGAAAGTCCGTGCAAAAGTGAACTTGTTCTCAGCCTCAATGTAACAACGGTACTTCAGTCTGATGTTCTACTGCCGTGTAACTTCAGTCCAGGTCTCATCGGATTGAACACGACTGCAGATATAGCAGCAGTGTGGAGTCACAGGACTGTAACAGTTGATAATCTAGTGGAGATCACGCTGCAGGGTCAAACAATGTACTGGAAAAAGTACAACAGACAGATTAAGACATTCTCCAGTGTCTCAGCATCAGGAAACTTCTCCATACTCCTCCGTAATGTAACTCAGTCTGATGAGGGTCTGTACCAGTGTGATCTGTTTAATGGGACCGGCTGCAGGATTGCGTATCAGGAGATGCATCTGAGTAAGTCCTGATTTCCTGTATACTGTAATCTTGTGTTATGTCACAGAATACAGCTTATCTAATTTTGCATGCATTTGCATGAGGTGTAAACATAATCTTTGTCAGTTTCATGATACCCAGACCTGTGGAAATGCTCCAGGGTGACGTGGAGTAAAATAAATTCATATGTGGAATATGTGAAAATGTAAAATAGCATTATTTTCTTAATCCAGGATTTGATGATTCTCCTGCTGATGGTTTTTTGACTTGGCTCATCACAGCGGGAGCGTTAGGAGGAGGAGTTGTGCTGCTTGTTTTTCTCATAACCATTTTTATCTGTGCAAAACGTGAGTCTGTTTTCTGCCCTCTTTTCTTTACAGTTTTTTTATTTTTTTTCTCAGTGTGTCACTGGTGTTCTCTTTTGGCTTGTGCTTAACATTGATCACCAGAATTAAACTGACTACTGATTGATATCTCAACTATTCCCATGCACTGAGTAATACATTGTTGCATTTTACTACATTATTAAGCAACAGTTAATGGGAAATATATATTTTTGATGTAAATCCCATACTAAGCCTTAAAAATCTGTTACTACATATTACTGAACAGTAATTAGAGTAAAAACCTTAAATCTTAGCAAATAATAACAAATACATCACATATAAATATGCTCGTTAATTGAAGCATACATTTGTACAATATTCAGTTTGGTGGAACATGTTTACACCCTGTCCTTCCTTATTTAACCTCAACAAGGCAGTAGTTGATCTTAAACTGATCATTACACTTTAACTGAATAATAAAACATTATTCTGTGCAAATATTTAAAACATTATTCTACTTATATACAATAAGGATGCATAATTATTATATATACATATATATTAGTAGACCATTATTGATTTTGATTATGTTTTGGTTCAATAAACTTCAGTTATGTTTCAGGATGTTCAGACCGAGAATGTATACCAAATTAGTCACGTGTGACCTTGCATGTGATGTCACCGAAGCTATATTTACCTGCAGCCCCAATGGATGAGTTCTCAGTCCCTGCTGGTAGGGTAGATTTTGGAGCTGAATTTACAACGGGCCTTCATTCTAGTAGCCAGAGAAATCAAGCAAGAGCAGCGGAATTAGCGCTGGCATTCATGACAAATGCGGCTGTTGGTCTTTACCCAAATCCATGCTGCCCCAGTTCATAGTGTAGATGTTTGGATGAGCTTCGCTCCAAGGCAAACGATACTGAGACCAGAATGGCAAAAATGGTGAATTCTCATTCTCTTCTGTTGACAGCTGTGCACACTTCAATTCAAGGCCTTGAGAATAACGGATCAATGCACTTCAGTCAGTTGGCTACCTGGCTCGTGGGCATGGGAGACTGGTGGGGACCCTATTTCATGGACGACAGCAAGTGTGTTTGGCGCGGTCTTCACTCTCTGACACTTGCAGGGCAACAATTAGGTCATTGCCTCTAGTCCCTGGCTATGCGTTTTGTCCAGCAATAAAATAAGTCCTGGACCGCCCTCTGCCCTCTCAGAAGCCTACAAGTTGCATTCTGTGGTTCTCGGAACACGCCTGGACCGACCGCTGGGTCAAGATGCCCTGGCTCACAACTGGCCAAGGGTATATCTATACGCGTTCCCTCCTCTTCCACTCCTTCATTCACTCCTGGTCAGAATACAAGAAGAAAGTCAAATAGTCCCTTTGGTGGCAATGCACTGGCCCAGACAACCATGGTTTCCACTAATGCTGTCATTATTCAGGCGTGTCCCTTGGGAGCTTCCAGTGTGGAAAGATCTCCTCTCCCAGTCAGGAGGACAGGTGTGGCATCCACAGCCAGAGATTCTTCAGCTATGCCTATGGCCTTTGGGTCTGACAAGGACCTTGCTTCATGCTCTTCAGGAGTAAAGCATACTATTCTTAATGCCAGAGCAACCTTTACCCAAATTGTGTATAATGGACAGTGGTAATCCTTTGTGTGCTGGTGCACAGGAGAGCGGGAAGATTCACTCTCATGCTTAGCGGGTGTTGTGCTTTCCTTCGTACAAATGCTATTGAACACAGGAAGATCTCCTTCGACGCTGAATGTCTATGTGGCCTCTCTCTAGCCATCAGCCCTTGAGTGGGGGCGTGTCCCTAGGCTCACACAGGTTAATTGCGGCCTTCATAAAGGCTGCAAGGAGACTCAGACCTTGTAGGATTCGTCCTCCCCCTTGGGATTTGCCTTTAGTACTCAAGTACCTATGGGGTGACTCATTCGAACCTCTGTATGGGGTGGGTCTCATCCTGAATATGTCAATCAGTCCATCCGTGTGGCAGCTTATGCTGATCAGTCTGATCCTAAGTGTGTTCTCATGTGCCCTGTCCGGGGACTGAAGCATTATGTGCTGGCTACGGCATCCATACATAAGTCAGGCCAGTTGCCATCTGCTTCTCTGGTTATGTGAGTAGTGGATGACTGCCAGGGTTCTTGGTCACTTGGTGTGAGCGAGGCGATCCGGGTTCCGGAGGCAGTTTGCCGTGAGGCACAGGTAAATATAGCTTCGGTGACATCATGTGCAAAGTCATATGCGACTAATTTGGTATACATTCTCGGTCTAGAGCGCGCATGCGCGAGGAACCTCCACTCAGTAAGTACCGCCCTGGAGGTCATCCACTACTCACACAACGACAGTTACATTCGTAACTAGTGTAAAAGCATATGTTACTGCTTAATGCTTAATAAGGTCATTACAAAAGCACCACACTAAAGGTTACTAAAAGGTATACTTTATAGATAAACACACACACACACACACACACTTATTGTCAACATCCATGAAAATTCTCCAAATATATTTATTACAAACTGTAAAAATCGTTTATAGTCTTTGTTGTCTTTTAATGTATGGCAAAAATCTTTTAGTAAATTATGTACAAATTCACCTTATGACCACCCTGAGATTAGCAAAAGGCTACAGATGAAGGGCTTTAAAGTTTTAAAGTCTAGGAGTGTTAAAATCTTCACTGATGCACTTTTGTGGTTTTCGCTTCACTTGCGGTCAGCTAGCTACTGTCACTGACACAGGTTTTCACACCCATTTCTTTAACACAAACACTAATAAGAAGAGGTGTCTGAATTCTTTTGAAAGGCAGTGACTGTCAAATCTTTTACAGCTATTTTGCAGTATGTAACGGTTGCAGCTATGCTGTGCCTTTAAGAGAGGGGAGCTCTTTTTTTATATATGTAAATGTATATAGGGGTCTCTTCCATGAGAGTGTTAGTAGTAGAGTGACCCCAGGGAGAAGAGGGTGAGCTCGTACAGCAGGTTTAGGCTGCCCCCCTCCATCTTAGTGTAGACTCTGTATTTTTCTTGTAACACTATTAAGAAGCTCCCCGTTGTACTTTTCCTTCATGTTTGAATGGAATGAGTAGCAGCCATGCGACCTGGGTCTCAGGGCCAGTCCTTCTCAGGGCAACGCACACATTCACACACACACACCTATGGACACTTTTTTTTGAGTCACCAATCCACCTACCAAAGTGTGGTTTAGGACTGTGGGAGGAAACCGGAGCACCCTGAGGAAACCCACGCAGACACAGGGAGAACACACCAATTCCTCACAGACAGTCACCCGGAGCGGGACTCGAACCCACAACCTCCAGGTCCCTGGAGCTGTGTGACTGCGACACTACCTGCTGCGCCAGAACAACGCAACGCAAAATTTGATTCATGTTATTAATTTTTCATGTACTTCACTACTATTTTTGCAACAAGAAAATATCCACTTCTCTCATTTTATTCTTAATCTGATGTGAACAGTATAACTTTAAGATTTACACAGTTACACAGTGCCTTGGTGAAAATAACTGGATCTGTACCGTACCTTCCTTTATTCACTGTTTTAGTTCTAGGATTTGATTCATTTATTCATTTGTTTTCTTTTACCTCTTCATCCTGATTAGAGTTGCAGCAGCTCTGGACTCTCCCAGGAATCACTGAACTGAGCCCTAGACTAGGACTTGATCCACCTGTTTCTTCTATATATTCCTGTGTTAGCTACACAGTGCTAGTTGACAACAGCAAAGAGGGTAAATTATATAAATGTAAATATATAGATACTCATCTTTCTATAGTTGTATGATTTATTGTAAATATTTCCCTCTCTCCTCAGGTGTGTGATAACCTTAATCCCTGCTGGAGACTTGGGGAATTTTTACAAACTCATTTACTGCCTGTGTATGTGATGAAGTTTAAATGACTTCCCACCAGCTCTTCCAACACCAATTCACAAGATCAGAGTTATTTAAAAAAAATTAGAGTATCTTTTTTTGTTCTTATATTTTTCTTTAATGATGTTGTAAGATTCTACAGTTTTCCTGTCGCTTCTGAAAAATGCAGTTTTCTTCAAAGTCCATCTATCCATCCTCTATTTTTGTTGAATCGTTTATATTCACCTGCTGTCAATGTTGCACTCTTCTTCTGCCTGTCTCAACTCTTATTGGTGTGTTGTAGCCATCAAATTCTAAATTTGTTTATATATTTACAAAATACAGTGAAGTGGTTCAGTGAAACACAGGAAATGTTCCATTTTAATACAATGAAATGTGTAACAAGGCATTATTTCAATACAAATTCTAGCTTGAAATTGAGTTGGCATTTCTTTCTTTGTTAGTATGTTACATTTTAGGCTTCATGAGCTGGTTCATTCAGAGATGGAAATTAAATTGGAGGGGGAAGCAGTGCAACAATCCAAGAATAGAAAAGCATTGAGACTCACCTCCTAATCATTGTATACGTCCCAAACCCCTACAGGGTTTTTACAAAAAAAAAAAAAAAAACCTACGTGGTGGGTGTAGGGGTGGTCACGGAGCAAGGAACAGGAAGGAGGTAATTGCAGGAGACTTCATTAACAACCACAAGGAAAATAGACAGAGATGCTAGGGAACTAGACAAAGGGGCTAAACACAAGGACTAGGACACTAAACAGAACAAAGGGGCTAACACTAAACATGAAGGTTAAACACTAAACAAGAAACTTTAAACAAAGCACAAGACTAAAACAGAGCCATGGTGCTCTGGATCAGCCTGGGGCTCTGGATCCACAGGAGCAGCCAGAGGTTCTGGATATTCTGGAGTGGCCAGGGGCTCTGGACATTCGGGCTCAGTAACTGGGAGCTCCTCATCAAACAAGTTCACTAAAATATTTAACATAAAAATAAAGTCTGTGAGGTCTCCATTGCTGCTGGCTATAAACTCAGGCAATGTCTGCTTTATGGACCCAACCAGTTCTGTTAATTTGCCCTTAGGAGATCGGGAATATGTCTGCAAGGTTATAAACAAATTATCTCTTCATAAAATGCTGTAGGTCACATGGGCCTCTCTTAACGAGAGCGCTGAGATGGTTCTGAACATTTTGATATACAACATGTGGGCAATATATTATAATACATATACTTTAAAGATGAATTTCAGAAAATTGAGAAAATGTCTCCAAACGACTCCAAAGTACCCGAACTCACAGCTGGCTTTGAAGGAGCATTACTGGGGACAGGAGTGGACTGGAAACTGGAGTGGGACTCTTGGACTTTTTCTTTTACAGTCTACTAGAGAGAGTCCCTGCACTGATCCCCAGCAGTAGTCAGTTCCATCAGTCCCACAGATAATCCGAGATCTCCTGCTACCTCCTTGATTAGGTGGGTCATTCTGTCACATGGTGGGTGTAGGGGTGGTCAAGGAGCAGAAACAGGAAGGAGGTAATTGCAGGAGACTTTATTAACAACCACAAGGAAAATGAAGCACAGACCACAAACATACATCTACAATGACCCACACCCACTGACAAGGACTGTATCAAGACAACACAAACAAGAAACACCTGGGAACTGATTAAAGCATGTGACACTAGAAACACAAGGGAAGGGTATCACATGACCTGGGAAGCAGACACAAGACAGAGGGAACAGTAACATGACATGGGGAGCACAAACAAGAAACAGTACAAATCAGAATACAAAACTGTGTACGTTACAGCAAGCATATAGTCAAACATTTCTGAGAGAATGTGTTGTTCTTAACAGCTTTTGAGAGTGGTGCTGTATTTTGTTTTCATTTAATTCAATATTACTGTATCAAAAATTGAGGTTACATGAATTGTGTTGCATCATAGGCAGAATATTTGATTTTTACATTTTTATATATTGTTCCTATTTTCCCCTCATCTTCTTGAATTTCCCTCTGGGATCAATCAGGAATTTGGAATTATATAAGCACTGTAGTATAATAGTGTCATATTTGCTTCACACAATATAAGGAAGTGACTGAGATCAAAAGAACTGCATCACGTGGTTGTCATTTTCTTTTCAAGGCAGCTGCTATAATGTCAAAGTAACAGATGCAAGAAAGGTGACATGTTCTTAACCATGTGGCTGCTTCTACTCTTACCCTGTGTCAGAGGTAAGTGACTCTTCAATGGGAGCTGCCTTCATGTACAGTCTGTTGAGTCTCAGGTAGTGAAAAGTTAAAGCTGGGCTTTGCATTGTACAATCTTCTCAATCACAATTTGTAACTCTTCATTTGCAGCTGACAGTCGATGCAAGAGTGATCTTATCAGCAGCATCAATATAACTGCCAAGCTCCAGTCTGACATTCTTCTGCCTTGTAACTTTGAACTAACCCTCTTTAAATCAGACATGACTGCAGATATAGCATCAGTGTGGAGTGAGGAAATGTAATGATTGATAATCTAGCGGATTAATTTTCAGGGTGTAGCAAAGTTCTGGGGACTTACATGTGATACATCATTAATCAGCCCTTTGACACAGTCTTGGATTTCGGAGTTAAGGAAGCATAACTGCATATCACAGACATAGCCATGAAAAAATTATCTTGTGTTTCTTAATCACATTTTTCAAAAGTAGCATTGGCCTTAATATTGAACCATGTAAAACAACAAATACAAAAAACAAAGTTTTATTGTTTCAGTTAAGAAACAAACTTAAAACATGATTTACTCTTACTCTTCCACCACAGGAGAAAGTCCGTGCAAAAGTGAACTTGTTCTCAGCCTCAATGTAACAACTGCACTTCAGTCTGATGTTCTACTGCCGTGTAACTTCAGTCCAGGTCTCATCGGATTGAACACGACTGCAGATATAGCAGCAGTGTGGAGTCACAGGAATATGACTGTTAATAATCTAGTGGAGATCACGCTGCAGGGTCAAACAATGTACTGGAAAAATTACAACAGACAGATTAAGACATTCTCCAGTGTCTCAGCATCAGGAAACTTCTCCATACTCCTCCGTAATGTAACTCAGTCTGATGAGGGTCTGTACCAGTGTGATCTGTTTAATGGGACCGGCTGCAGGATTGCGTATCAGGAGATGCATCTGAGTAAGTCCTGAGTTCCTGTATACTGTAATCTTGTGTTATGTCACAGAATACAGCTTATCTAATTTTGCATGCATTTGCATGAGGTGTAAACATAATCTTTGTCAGTTTCATGATACCCAGACCTGTGGAAATGCTCCAGGGTGATGTGGAGTAAAATAAATTCATATGTGGAATATGTGAAAATAGCATTGTTTTCTTAATCCAGGATTTGATGATTCTCCTGCTGATGGTTTTTTGACTTGGCTCGTCACAGCGGGAGCGTTAGGAGGAGGAGTTGTGCTGCTTGTTTTTCTCATAACCATTTACATTTGTGCAAAACGTGAGTCTGTTTTCTGCCCTCTTTTCTTTACAGTTTTTTTTTTTTTTCTCAGTGTGTCACTGGTGTTCTCTTTTGGCTTGTGATTAACACTGATCACCAGAATTAAACTGACTACTGATTGATATCTCAATTATTCCCATGCACTGAGTAATACATTGCTGCATTTTACTACATTATTAAGCAACGGTTAATGGGAAATATATATTTTTGATGTAAACAGTAATTAGAGTGAAAAGAAAACCTTAAATCTTAGCAAATAACAACAAATACATCACATATAAATATGCTCGTTAATTGAAGCATACATTAGTACAATATTCAGTTTGGTGGAACATGTTTACACCCTGTCCTTCCTTATTTAACCTCAACAAGGCAGTAGTTGATCTTAAACTGATCATTACACTTTAACTGAATAATAAAACATTATTCTGTGCAAATATTTAAAACATTATTCTACTTATATACAATAAGGATGCATAATTATTATATATACATATATATTAGTAGACCATTATTGATTTTGGTTATGTTTTGGTTCAATAAACTTCAGTTTATAGACACTTGCTCATTCAGTGTTTTTTGATGGAGTATCAAAGTCATAAAACATTTAAAATATTTAATAGTGCTTTATATACTACTATAGTACATTGTTTGTTAAATGATTTTAAACTGGCTTTCATTTTCTGAAACATTAGTAAAAATGAAACACTAACCAGAGGCTAAACTGGAGAAAAGGTTACACCTGCTTCTCACGCAATGGCTGAGGCAAAGCCTAGAACATTATTGTTCCTGTTGAAACGCTGTCTCTGTCGCACTCTCTCTCTCTCTCTCCAAAATACTCATTAAATAGAGTAAATCTTCTGTAAACTTCAAAAGGGCTTAATAAACCCCAGTTACAGCATAATAGTGCAGTAATAGCATGTTACTGCTTAATGCTTAATAAGGTCATTACAAAAGCACCACACTAAAGGTTTTTTTTTCACAGCATATAGAAACATATTGAATTCATACTGCAGCTGTTTGTATCTTTTATACATAAACACACACACACACACACACACACACACACCTGTATATAATTGATTGTAATTTATATCATTTTTGCAGGCAGCACTAACTCCAGCAATGAGAGCGTGAGCAGAGAGTTGTATCCCCCTGAAGTGCCACACGATGCAGTCGGTTAGCAACGTTTCTTTGTTGCTCACCGTTAGAAATGAAAAAAGTAACTCTGATATAAAGTCTTCATGAATCTGGACTAACAATGTTGTAGTGTAAGAAAAAAGAAAGAACAATTCCCACCCATTAATAAGAGACTGATTTGATTAATACCCGTGTTTAATAGTGCAGTATTTACCACTAACACATTTTAAACTGCCATTACATCCATAGGTATGTGATCATTTTCTGATTATGTTTATTACCTTACACATTTTCTTTATAAATCACTTTGTCTGAATGTGCACAGACTTAATTTCTAAACTCTTTTTAAATATGCTTTTAAAAAACCCTGAAATCTTTAATGATTGAGATTTAAAATGGTCTGCATTCTATTCTGACAAAAAAATATTTACATTTAAAAATTATAAACATTTTAAAGCACATTGTTTTTCTGTTAAAATTTAAAGAAGCATAAATAAAATATAATGGATATTTTATATAATTTAATTTTGGCATGTTTCCTGCATATCAACCTTTAATACAATCTCTTGTGCACTGCATTTCAGTGAGGTGTTAATGTTTGAAGTAAATCACAGAGAATGTAACACAGTGTGTTTGTTTACATTCTGAGGAGTGACATTAATGCGGCATTTTGTTCTGAAAATGCAAATCCTAGTGCATTGTATTTTTTTTTAGTGAAATATTAATTAGTATATGACCACACTGATGTTTTTGTGGCTGAATGCCATCAAATTCTCACAATATTCCAACAGTTTTTACTCTTGATGGTGCATTAAATACCAGGTTGACCGGTCAGAGATGCTTTGATAATGTATTTTACTCAATCACTGTTCTGATTGGATGGCATGAATTGTAGCTCATTATAAACACAGGCTGCATCACTCCTCATGAGCTCAGTGTCAATGAGTAGACCCAGATAAGCTGAATAAGCAAATGTTACGATTTTTGTGACATCACAAAATTTGAAATTTAAAACAGGATTTGTGGCCTTGTTTCGTAAATTAATCACATGGTGTTGGGTGTGAAGGGTATATTTTTGAAACTTGCAGTGTTTTTAAATGAAACACTAAGGTAATTAATCATTTAAATTGTAAAATATTTAAAGAATAATTAAAAATACAGAGTTATCAGTGCTTTAATGTGTCGCATTACTTTTTCATGTGTATCATTCTCTATACTTTGTGTAAAGCTGATATTCACCAGAGTGGGCTCTGTTGTGACTCTTGAAGTATTTATTAAAAATTATTTCATATGTAATACATTTTCCTTGATGTTTTTCTTCTCCATTCAGAATATACACTGGAAAACCCAATTTATGATGCAGCTGTTCAGTCAGAAACACACAGCAGTTTCAGAGCAGAGAAAGGTAAGTAAAGCCTGAACTCATCTGTGAGAGTGAGGTAAATGTCAGTGTCCGGTGGTAAACATGTCTCGCACATATCTCACACTTCTTTGAGCGATGCCATAGAAGAAACACTTTTGTTTAAGAAATGTGTGTGTGAAGAACCTTTTAAAGGTTTAAAAATGCATCACTCTGCCTAAAGGTTCTTTACCCATTTAAACACATTAACAACAATGATTCCTTATCGAACCAAAAGTGGTTCTTCTATAGAATCGCTCAAAGAAACTTTTGTAGCACCTTTATTTTTAAGAGTGCAGGAGCTTAAGACTTTTCTCAGATGACTCTCTCTCTCTCTGTGTTTTTATCTCTCTGAGGAAATTCAGCTGAAACTGCAGTGTATACAGCGGTCAAGAAAGTAAAGAGGAAAGAAAGAAAACCGGAGGAGGTTCAATAATGAGAGGTCAATCTACTTAATAAAATGCATTGTACATTGAGTATTTTAAACATTCAACACTGTTGCATTTTTAAAGGTGTATCAATGTGTTTTATATTACAACTTCAAATTAAATAGACTTTTTTGTGTGTGGGAAATGTATTTTTGTTCAGTCAGTTTCTATCGACAGTGCGTTTGGCCAAAGAGAGGCAGGTGTTTTGCTAACAGCCACAACACCAAGTTCATTTATTTATAGACATCACATTCAGATTGTTTGCACTTGAAATAACAGACAAAACAGTGGAGAGAACTGAGAATAGCCCTAAGAACTTTTGGTAAATAAATAATAATTACATTTAAACATCTTGTAAGTTAATTAAACAACAACGAGGTCTGAGGAATGACGCATGAGGAAGCTGAATGTACCTCAGGAACACAGAGGGAAATTGGGACTAGAACCAATAACGAGATAACCAGATAATGAGAAGTAAAACATTCACAAAAAGAAGAGACACAGGAGTAAAATATAAAATAAAACAGAAACTGAACCCATTGCCAGTAAAAAATAAACACAAACAAGGGACAACTAAGGCAGCAAGAAACAGAGAACTGTAAAAATGAGAATAACAACACATATGAGACTAATACAGAAACAAAGGTGTCATGAGGTCAATGACACAGAACAAAAGCCCAAGAGTGAGAAAACCAGGAACATGTAGACTGTCGGAACAAAGGGTCCTAGAAACACCAGAAAAACCCAGTTCCTCCAATGGTGGACAAATACCGAGATACGAAACCAGGAATGTAAACATTAAGGGGAGTGATTAAGACACATGACGGGGCTGTGGCTAAAAACAGGAGGACAAGTGGAGCACATGGGGAATGTAAACTAAGAAGCACAAAAAAAATAAAAATAAAACAAGACAAATAGAGAATTGGGCAAAGAAACAAAACCCAAACAAGAAGGGTTTTACAGACACCTGACGAACAGATCAGTGAAACACACATCAAACCTGGACACACCAGAGGAATCAGAAGGAATGGGAAAGTTGCTGCTTGAAATCTACATTAAACTAAGATTTACGTGAGTTGTGCAATGTGAAGTACCCTGTAACTCCACTGAAACACAGCCCAAACAGCCAATCAAAAGGGCAGTAAAATATGACTGTATCATACGACTGACATCAACTGAAACAACAACTTAAAAACAACAACAACAACAACAACAACAATAATAATAATAATTATTATTATTATTGTTATTATTATTATTATTATTATTATTATTAATCTGAAGTATTTACTGGATTTAGTTAATGAGGTGTAGCTCTTAAAAACGCTCATGCAACTGATTCCATAAAAGTTTCCCAGTGTAAAGGTCATTTCTGCAAATGATTCATTTTCACAATTCATAAAATCTCTGACTGTGAGACTGTGGTGCTGCCCCCTTCTGCTCAGCACCTGCTGGTTTTGTTTGGTCTGTTGTTTTTTCTTTGCCCACAAGGGGGCAGTAACAGTTTTCTGTTCACTCTCTTTAGATCAGTGGTTTAATAGTGTTGATTTTCTTAGTGCAATACACAGCCTCTACAGACCTCACACTTCATCACTTTGTAACACACAGAAGAAATAAAACAAGTTCAAATGTGTCCTGTGCAAAGGTTAGAGCACACTTTTTATATTTGATTTTTTTTATTTTGTTAAACAGAAATAATTTTATATTTCATATATTTAATTGGTGGCTGCACGGTGGTGCAGCAGGTTAGTGTCACAGTCACACAGCTCCAGGGACCTGGAGGTTGTGGGTTTGAGTTGTGCTCCAGGTGACTGTCTGGAGGACTGTGGTGTGTTCTCCCCGCGTCTGCATGGGTTTCCTCCGGGTGCTCCGGTTTCCTTCCACAGTCCAAAAACACATGCTGGTTGGTGAATTGATGACTCAAAAGTGTCCATATGTGTAAGTGTGTGTCACCCTGTGAAGGACTGGCACTCCTTCCGGGGTGTGCTCCCCAGTGATTCTGGATAGGCTCCGGCCCCACCATGACCCTGAAGTGGATAAGCGGGTTCAGATATTGATTTTCAGTTCAGAATGAATGATTTTCTCATGAATGATGGTGCAATACACATCTTCTACAGGAAGGTAGGAGTCAGTGAGATTTGTGGGTAATGCTCTTCATGGTAAAACACTGCAGGTGTGGAATAGGGAAATGAGGTTTGGCTTCTTGAAGAACGTTTCAGTGGATATTTCTCTACAGGATCAGTTTTGTGAGACCCCTGTAAAGGCTCTAGAGGAGTGTGGAAGCCAACTGGAGCTGGTTTTATACCTGCTCTTCATTTCACAACCCACACAACAATGATGAAGGGGATAAATGAGATTTTATTGTCACTGTACAAGATACAACTAAATTTGTTCTCTGGATTTATCACACACACACACACACACACACACACACACACACAAACACACACACACACACACAGACACCTTTAGACCAACATTATTTATATTCCACAGAGAAACTGGTCTTATTTCCCTTAAGAACAACTCAGTTGATCATTACTTGAAGAAAGAAGTTTGCAAATTTGAAGTTTAAAGAAACAACACATGAACAGTAGGTTTTGGGGAAACTGTTTAATCTGGATTTTAAGGTCCTTTAAACAGGTTTTTCTCAGGTTTAAAAAACAAGGTTCTCTCAGCAGTGCTTCCTCTGTGGCCAGATCAAGCACACGTTGTGTTATTTCTATTTTTAAGAGTGTGAAGGAAGTAACTGTGTGTAAAAATAGTTAATTGCATTTGGGCATCTGCACATATGCCACAGTAAAAAAATGGCTTTGAACGGCTTTGTGCTCTTAACTGTGTGGATGCTTCAACTTTTACCTTGTTTAAGAGGTAAGTGATGGATTTTTAATAATTCTTTATTGTATTTATACTTTAATCAAAATAAACAGATTTATTTGAAACTTATTCACATCTGAGAGTGTAAGAGCCTCAACATCTGTAAATACTTCAGAGACTTACTCTCATTACCACATTTAAATATATGTTTTCTATAACATTTTGAAATATATCAATTATTAAATGATACGTTTATTAAATGTGACTTCAATAAAAATGTATCTATCATTTCTGCCACTTTAAATGATGGGCTTATTATTTCTTCAACATTCAACCTCTTCTTCATCTGCAGCTGAAAGTCAGTGCAAAGGTGAATTTATCAGCAGCACCAACATAACCACCAAGCTTCAGTCTGACGTTCTACTGCCTTGTAGCATGGACCCGTCCCTCCTCGGATCAGACAGGACTGCAGATATATCAGCAGGGTGGAGAAGGTTTAATAATAATTCTAGAGTTAATGTAGTTGATATCAAGCTGCAGGGTGTAGCACATTTGTGGGACAATTACAATAAACCTATAAGAACATTCCCCAAACTCTCAGCATCTGGAAACTTCTCCATCCTCCTCCTTAATGTACAGCAGTCTGATCAGGGTCAGTACCAGTGTGAACTGTTTAATGGGACCAACTGCAGGATTTCTTATCTGAACATTACCTTATCCACAGGTGAGTAAAGTATCCAGTCATTTTTTAATTCAACAACATCATAATCTGAACGTATTGACTGTACAATCCTTCATTTCTGACCCTAGATATGTTAAATAACACAGAATGAAATGTCATACATTTCTTTCAAAGCCCACTGCGGATGGTTCTCCATCCTGGCCCAGCATCACTGGAGCATTAGTAGCAGTTACAATTCTGTCTCTCCTCATCTTTTGTTTTGTGAAGTGTAAGTCTGTTTCTATAGCACTTTTATCTACAGGCTCGTCTGTGCAGTCTTTTGTTTGATCCATTGGGGTTTTTTACTCACAATGTATTCATTGCCAGTTCCACTCATACACACTGCTAAAGGTGTTTAAGATTACATTTTCATTGTAATGTTTCTGCTGTACCTTTGCAGGTAGAGGGAAGTTCAGCCACCAGACGCAATGCAGTAAGTTTGCTGAACGTCCTTCTTTGATATATGATAGGTAGACTTCCATTACATTTTTGGAGACCATTGCCATTAACTTAGGCACTATTAGCTTCACCCTAACTCTAACCCTAACCCTAAACATACCACATGGCTTTGTAATTAAAATGAATGAATGAATGAATAATTTACATTGTACTGGTGGTCCCTACATTGTGAGATTGTAAACAGGTTTTGGTTTGTTGTTAACTCTTGCTGTGTTGTGAAGATAGGTGATGGAAAAGAATCTCCGCAGACACGGTTAAAAGTGTAAATACATCTTTATTTACCAAAACAGTGTCTTACGGGTTCTTAAGGATCCCGTGAGAGGGTGTTCAATTTGAGCGCTCCGATCATCTCTGTCCCGTGTCTATTTGTCTCTCCCCCACATCTCGCTAGGACCCAATCTATATAGTTCTTCTCCTTTCCAAATAAGGCAAACATAGAGAATAGTTTACATTTGCATGCACTTAAGGGAGGGTGTAAAATTAATAGTGTCCTGCCTCACTGACAGCTTATCCTAAACATCCCTCTCTGTAGCGCACATACATATGTTCAGCCATATGCTCTAAAAAACACACTGAACATTTCTTAATACTGTCTTATGAGGCCGTCTGATAAATATACCTCATAATTTCCTCCCTTCGAGACTGTTAAAGTCTCGTAAAAATTTAAGCAACCCATACATTTAAATGTCATAACAAATAAGTGATACCTTCCTACACACAATTTTAACATCACTTGCATTATGATGTAACAAAATTTCATGGAGTGTGAGGGCGAAAAAACCTGCCCGGCAGCCATCTTTCTTGAAAATCCTTCAAACATTTTAGACAGGAAAAATTCCCTCAACTATCCCCTTCTTAGGTGATCATAAAATTGTACTTCAATTCAATTAAATTTATTCTATATGTGTAGGGAGTTGACTTAAGTAAATGTATATAAAAATCTCAGAAAATAAAATCAAACCAATGTCCAAATTCAGGCTGGTCGACCCATCGGACCTTCCAGTGGACCTGTCCCTACCTGACACACCCCTTGGCCCTAACATCGATAAAACAAACAAAAACTCTGAGATTTCAATACACTTACAAAGATTACATTTCATCAGTCTATAAGTCTTCATAATAAACAGTTGTTACAATTTTTAATATCACTCATATAATGGTTTATCACTATCAAAGATTACTAATAATAAACAATTCAATAGCATTTTTGTCTTCTGATGTGATGTTGATGACATATTGAGCTTCAGCAAGTCTTCACCATTCTGTTTCAAAGTTCTTCTGTTTTATTGTCCTCTTTTGAGTTTTTGGATCCCTGTAGCATTTCAGGAATCTCGAACAACCATCCTCCCTTACAGTGATCTTCCCCCCTTTTTCTTTCTGGAAGAAAGAAACAACAGCCAGTATCTTTTGCAAAAATGACAGATGCAAATAAACATCAAATAAAACTTTAATAATAGTAACATTAATGGATTAATACGTTTTATAAGCTACATTGTATACTTCATCCTACAATCATTATACTTGATTACTAAATAATAAACCTAACAAAATAAAAGATAATATCATAAGTGAATGGAAAAATATATAATAGTGGATATTCAAAATGGATATCTTTCTACCAGGTTGTTTTCCAACATTTCCTCCTCATGTTTGTCTGAGTCGGTTCTACTTAATAATGGCATCTGTACTTGATTTCCAGGCATTACAACTCCAACCCATCTCAAAATCATAGCTTTTGCACAAGTTAACAACAGTGTACAAAAACAAAACATTATACACACTGCTAAAAGAGCTGCTCCTAAAACTTGAGCCAACATTGCTCCTAGTGGTCCTAATTTCTCCAATAACCAAGCATTCACAGACCATCCAGCTCCTTTTGATGGACCAAACGCCTCCCTTATATGCTTCAATGCTTCTATAACACTAGTCATATTATCAGAATTATCCGGAATCAAAGTATAACAGGCATCCCCTGTCAGATTCAAAGCTACACATAAACCCCCTTGCTTAGCTAAAATGTAATCCAGAGCCATGCCATGTTTCAACAAAGTTAATCTGTGACTTTTTTGAGTATTTGACAAAAACTGAAACCCTCTTATTGTTTCATTAGCAAACCCTTGTAAAGTGTACGTAATATTATCTATATGATCTGCTAAAAATGTCACACCATACCATGGGAATAATCCTATACCCCATTTTTCTCCTATACTGATTCTCCAATGATATGCTTCCAAGTTATGAAACTGAGCCATTTCCCTTTTCTTTCTTCTCACAGAATTCCCTTCATCAGTTGCTTCAACTTTTTGGAGAGTATAAACCTCATAAGGAAGCTTTAATGTTGCCATATAACAACAGCCTGTCCACCCATATGGTAGAAATATGTATGCTTTATCTCCACAAACCCACCAAATATCCTTAAAATTTCCTATAGTCACATTTACAGGCAAAATGTCATACTGCACCATTAATGTTCTACTCTGTTTGCTATCTGGTGTATGAAAATTCACTTTAAACAAAACGTCCTTAGGTTTAGGCTCTTTAAAATTCATCTTATAACGAGCACAATCAGATATTCCCATAAACATCCCCTGTCCATTGTGAGTATCATTGGAACAAAAACAGTCTTTAGTCTTCACAGATTTTACTTCCATCGCATCAGGCCGTGCTGTCAGTATATTTTCATGCTGATTAAGGAAATTCACATATGGTAACTTCATCAACCAAGTACAATTTAATCTAGGTCTAAACAAATGCACTGATAAAGCCATTATTATATCTTCTTCAGAGTTTTGCTGATATATTAACCACGATAAAGCATAAGATTGACACATAGCATGCAATGGTTCTGGTACTGTCTCTAAAATTGATGGCCATGTGCTTGGTGATGGAACTTTCACCACACATGGACCAGTCAACCTCGTACTCATTCTTACGGAATGGGTTATTTGCTGAAAACTTTTCTGTAATGCATGATAATGGTCAGTCATTTCTTCAGATGTCCAGTCAGAATCAAAAAACTCACTCTGCCCTTCTAAAGTGATTTTCTCAGTGGTTACCAAACCCTTTGAATCCATTGGGTTTCTAGCTTCAAAAGTCACTTGACTGATATTCACTTCATGCTCCATATTTAACTCTGGACCCTGTGTTATGTTTATTTCCTTCTGCAATGGAAAGGACATTAGTTCTGGAGTCTGGGTTACTTTTACAACATTATGTGATCTTGTTATTTTTCCATTTTCAACAGTTGTGCTAGATTCAGATGTACCCGAAGCAGAAGTCATCATTGACAGTGTAGTGCTATTCATCTCCTTTAATGGCATATCTAAAGTAGTAATCCGATTAGTTACATTATTTCCTTTACTTATTTCTGGAGCTAAAGTAATTGGCTTAATTTGTTCTTTAGTAACCTTTAAAGTCATTGCCATAGTGGTTTTGTCCTGAACTCTTTTAATAGATGTAAAAACTTCAATAGGACTCTGGTCCTTTATCATCACTATCACTGTACGAGTTATGTACCCTTCTCTCCACACATTTTGAAATGGCACAAACTTAAGCTCTGGTTCCAAATAAGTACAAGTGTATTCCCCTTGATCTTCCCATGTAACATTACGTAAAAGAATTGAACAATCATCTCTAACTCTGAACCACCTAAAGGCATTAAACAAAAGATACTTTCTCTGGTCATGAGGCAAATGATCAACTTCAGGTCCTGTTAACACCACTTTTTCACCACGACTATTTTTCCACTCAGGAGGACTATTACCCCCTGTATTAAATCTTCCACATTTACAGGGAAGATGAACTGCTTTACCTAATTTAGCTTTAACCACTGTCTTGAAAGGTGATGACGTTGTTGAAATTATCAAAGGCATTAGTGTAGTTAGATGTGATCCATTTACCCCCTCACTAACTTTCGACACTGAAAAAGTAAAATTCTTTAAAGTTTCATTCTTTTTAGTTCTCATACCGTTTGGGTCTAACCTTTTTCCGAACTGGTCTTGGACTCTTTTCTTGATCCAAGTCTCTGAACTGTTTTGATTACTGCTTTCTGGAATGGGACCTGCTGTTGCTGGGACATATTGAAATTCAATTTCTCCAAACTTTTTGTCTCGTTTACAATCTGCTGTGTCATGTCTGGCATCATCAGAAATATACACAGAGTCATCAGCATCATCCAAACCAGGGACAATCTCCTCTTCAGGAGATCTACTCTGATTTGTTTCTTGCATGTTATTTTCAACCTCTTCTCCCTCATGTTCTTTTGGTTCTCCTGAACCTGCAACCTCTCCTCCCTTTGAGAAAGGCTCCTCTTCACTTGGTGTTTTAACACAGTGAGATAAATGATACCACGTTGGAGACCCCTTGACTTGAACTGCCGTTCCAGTACTGCGAACAACTTCAATAGGTCCTTCTCTGCGTTCGTTATACCATTTTCTTCTAAATACCTTTACAAACACCTTGTCTCCAGGCTGCACTGTATTCTTCCTTTGCTCATCCAGCCTTTCCTGCTCCTCCTCTTTTCTTTGCTTTTCTGAAACGTATGTGGATATTCTTTTATGTAAATTAGCTAAGTATGAAACATATGCTCTCATATGCACATTTTTTCACAAATCCCTTGACTTTGCGGATGGTACACAGCTCCCAGACGCTGTTTAATTCCCAATTTTTGCAAAATTAATTTCACCGTTTTATCCACAAACTCTTTCCCATTATCTGAGGATATTCGATCTGGAAGTCCCCACCTGCTTATGACTTCTCTACACAAAAACTTGGCAACCGACTGAGCATCCTTACGCTTGGTTGGACATGCCTCAGGCCATCGTGAAAACCTGTCCACAACAACCAGCATATACCTCTTACCTTCAACTGGTTTTATCATGTCTACAAAGTCCACAACTAATTCACGCATAGGACCCCTTGGTGTTGGAATGTAACCAGGCGGAACCATCAACCCTCTGCGAACATTATTTTTCAAACAAATTATACATCTGCCAATTACGTAATCAATCTGTTCAAGCAAATATGGTGCCCAAAAACCATACTCCTTTGTAATCTTCCTCCTTACTTCTCCCCTAGCCACATGAGCTAACCCATGTGCCTCTTGAATCATCAGACCTAACAAGTCCGGGGGTGCTACTTTTAGCCCCTCATGGTTTCTCCAGAGACCAGTAGAATCCCTGCTGGCACCTCGATCCAACCACAATTGTTTATCTATTTCAGGAACAGCTTCCTGCATTAAAAGTACATCATTAAGTGTCACCTTCTCTTCGAAATCCACTTCATGAGTTATCAAAAACACTTCCCCGAGTTTGTCCGCTCCTGTAATGGCTTTGGCAGCTCCATCAGCTGCTCTATTCCCTTGTGAAACCCTTGATGCATCCATTTTATGAGCTGCACATTTAGCTATTGCTATTTCTTTAGGTTTCATCATAGCATGCAACAGTTTCATTATTTGAGCATGATGCTGTATTGGTGACCCATCAGTTTTCTTAAACCCCCTGTTTTTCCACACTGATCCAAACAAATGACACACATTATGGGCATACGCCGAATCTATGTATATGTTCACTCGCTTACCTTCAGCCAACAAACATGCTTCTGTTAACCCCACAAGTTCAGCAAGTTGTGCAGATGCAGGCTGTGGAATTACTTCAGCCTTTTCAACAACAAATTCTGTCCCCTGTGCTCTTACTATTGCATAGCCAGCCCTCAATTTATCTCCTACACGATAACAGGACCCATCAGTCCAATACTCCACTTCAGCCTCACGCAATGGAATAGCTTGCAAATCAGATCTAAGTCTCGAATACCTCTCTACGTCTCGTACACAGTCATGTGGTTCACCATCCTCTGGAGTTGGCAAGTTCTCAGCTGGATTTACTGTTACACACCTTGCTAGGGTGACATCTTCTTGTTCTAAGAGCCTATGATAATCTCTAATTCTAGGCATAGTTAGAGTATATTTACCAAAATTTAAAAGATTTCTAAGACTATGATGTGTAAGAATTGTCACTGGATAACCCATCGTGACAGATGATGCTTTCTCATACATTAAATACACTCCCACCATTGCTCTGTAGCAACTTGGTAACCCCAATTCCACTTCTGAAAAAGCAGTTGAATAATAAGCAATTGGTTGGGGATTGGTTCCCGTACCTGTTGGCTGACAAAGAACTGCACATGCATATTTTCCTCCAGTAGAAGTGGACACGTATAACAAAAAATTCTTAGAATAATCTGGCAGAGCTAATGCTGGAGCCTCTTGTAACCTCTGTTTTATTGTCTCAAACGCTAAAAGGCCATCCTGTGTCCAGGAAAGATTACAATAAAGTTGAGCATTCACTGTATCTTTAATCATAGCTCTCAAAGGTCTTGTTAAACTAGCATAGTCCTCTACCCATGCTGAGGAATACCCTGCAATACCCAAAAATGTCATCAATGTCATTTTTAACTTCTGATCTACCCCAACTAAATCATCTTTCAATATTTTATTGAAAATGTGAGGACTATGTTTATATCCCTGTGGTAATCTCTTATACTCATAGAATTGTCCCTTGTAAGTAAACCCAAATAAACCCTGACTTTCTACACTTAGTGGAACACTAAAAAATGCACCACATAAATCTAATACTGTGAAATACTTTGCATCCGGAGGAATTTGGGCTAACAAAACATGTGGATCTGGCACTTCTGCTGGAAAGTCTGCTACTACTTCATTTACTGCTCTCAAATCATGTACTAAATGATAAGAGTTATCTGGCTTCTTCACAGGCAACAAAGGTGTATTACTCTGCGGATTCTGTGTTATCTTCAGAACATCTGCCTTCACAAGACCTTCAATTTGTGGTTTGATCCCTTTGATTGCTTCTTCATTCAAAGGATACTGAGGCTTCCACAGAGGTTTTGTTCCTGGTCGGAGTTCAACTTTCACTGGTTGAGCTGACTTCACAAATCCAATGTCAGTGCTATGTTATGACCATAAACATTTTGGAACATATCGCAGCATTTCCTCTTTCAAAGAGTTTGAATCCATCTTCTCATTGTAAAGTGATTCATGTGTCATCCTGACGACTTGTGGCTGTCCTTGTCCTTGAGCAGTAATCATAATCTTAATAAATCGCTGATCTTCACGCCTCCAGATGGAAAGATTCTCTTTAAGCGGTTTAAAGACAACTTCTTCTGCTTCTGCCATCATTTCACCTATTTGTTTCTGCTCACAATCTTCAGACACCAGCAAAGTCACATGTGGTACACTTTTTCCCATCTCAAACTCTTTATGCAAGTAATCATTTTTGTCTATCTTCATAGCAGCTCCTTGTGGTCCCAAAATTATGCAACATGAACGTAATTCAACTTGCTTTGGTTGATGACTCAGCTATTGTTCTCCATCTGATTGTTCAGCATCCTTAAAGTATTTCAGTGTACAATGAAATGGATACTCTGGAGTCTTTGCATCAGGCATGTTTGCTACAATAAACTTCTCCCACATCTTGGCTGGTTCCAAGAATTCTTCGCTAAGATTTCCAATCCAAAATACTGAAGAAGCTTCAGTCTCTGTTTTCATTATCAGTTGATCAATCATTTCACTCGGCACTTCCACCAGGCAGCCGTCTGGTGTGCATTTTATTGTACAGTTCAGTCTGCACAAAGCATCTCTTCCCAAAAGTGCAATAGGTGTATGTTCTGATACCAGTATGGGTATTGTAGTCTTCAGATGTTTATAGCAGAGCTCAATTGGTTCTGTGAGAGGAATCAGCTGTTTTACTCCCTCAAACCCGATTGTCCGAATCATCTGACCAGACCTGGGGAGGTGCATAGCATCTTCAGGCCGAATACAGGTGAAAGCAGCTCCACTATCTGCCATCATTGTCAATGGTCGATTATTTATTTTCACCTCTATTGTTGGATCTCTCTCCGGCCCTATTGCTACCAGCTGACACCTCCCACACGAGTTCTCCGGGCATCCCTAGAATCCTGGTTCCGGGCCCCTATAAGGGTTCACAGGTCCCTTGATTGACCTTGGTTGTCCTCTGAATCCTCCTCTGAATCCTCCTCTAAAGTATCCCCTGAAGTTTCCTCCTGGCCGGTTGCATTCACGAGCAAAATGACCAAACTGTCCACAATTATAGCACACTTCAGGAGGCTGCTGGAAGTTCAGACTGAATCTTCCTGGTCTTCCTCTTCCTAGATTTCCTTGACTTCTTCCTCTCCATGTCTGCACCTGACCAAACACTGGCTGTGGCCAGGGAGTCACTGGAGCAACTGATGCTGACTGGCTCACTTGAGGTTGAGTCTGATCCAGATACGGTCCTGGCTGATTAGGAGGCTGACTTTGTATGACTACAGCTTGTTTCTTTTCTTTTTTCTTGTTGTCCACCAGTTGTATTTGGTTCAGCTTTCTGAGGGTCTCTTCATCCTGTATTTTCTGATCATGTTCCTTCTTTCTATATAGCTCCACTTGATGGGCTATATGATCTGTATAGACACTCTTTGCCATGCTTCCGAGACCCACTACTTCTGCCAGTTTACTTCTTACTGGTAAGGGTAGTCCCTTCTGTAATTTGGCTCGCAAAATTGACTGTTCCATCTGATTTAAATCTGGATCATTTCCTGTGACATTTCTCCATACCTGATGGACTCTTGACACATAGGCTCTTGGGTTCTCATCTTCTCCCAAAGGCTCAATCAGGATATTGTCAGGATGCACATTGGTTGGAAATGAATCTTTCAATGCTCTCCACATTCGACCTCTGATTGCAGCAAACAGCTCTGGATCATTAACAGCAGTTCTTACATATCGTTCTAGGCCCGCTTTCTGTAGAATTTCTTCCATGGCTGGAACTCCCAGGAGATTTGCTAAAAGTCTCTTTATGTCACCTATTGCTGGCTGCGTTCCCACCAGAAGCTCTTCCAATTTTGAAATCCAAGGATGTGCTCCTTCTTGCAAAGTAGGCAACTTTTCCATGATATCTGACATATCTGTATTTTGCCAAGGCTTGTATTCCAAATTCCGTCCTCGGACTATCACTGGACACATCTTTTCAAGTGATTTCCCTTTCCTTGGACGCAAAGTGTATTGTCTTTCAGATTTTTTAGTGTCTTCATTTTTCAGATCCTCCTCATATGTCTGCAACTCTTTCAGTTATGTCTCCAGTGAGCTAGAAGCATTATCTAAGTTCAATAAACATTGGTCTATACTTTTTTCTACTTCTCTCAAAGCTCTTCGTCTGTCTTCTCCTCTTGTGCTGGATGTTGCAGGAAAGAATCCTCTTTCAGAGAAAGATCCCTTACTCTTCCATCCATCATCACTGTCTTCATTCTCTGTTTCATCAGAACTTCCATCTCTTGAGTCCTCTTTCCTTCTACTCACATCTCCTCTTTTTTCTGCTTTAGCTAGCATTCGTCTGATGGCTGGGTCATATCCACCCATGGCCTCCTCCTGGTCACTCAGATCCTCATCTTCAATGATCCTCCTTCTCATTCTCAGTTCACCTCTAGTCTGCAGACGTCGAGTTTTCTTCTTGCTTTTGGAACTAGGATACAGTTTTATCGTTGTCTCTGCTTGTCCTGTTTCAATGATGCATTCATCTTCGTCTTCAATGTGATAATTTCCTCCTTGACTAATCACTGGAAGCTGAGGATAGGCTTTTTCACTTTTCACTTCCTTCTCATAAGGTGGTGGTGTCTTAACTGAGTCCACATGTGAAAAAGACACATTAACTTCGGCCATCTGTCTTTCAGTTTTTTTCGTAAGTTGGTTAATCGTGTCTACACTTTTCTCCCTCTTGTCCTTCGTTGCCTTCATCAGTTTCTGACTCTCTTGTTCAAATAACTGGAGAATGCCAAGCTCTATTTCTCTTTTTTCCTTTCGCTTTTCTCCTTGACGCCCTTTTTTCTGTCCTGCTTTATATGTTGATACAAGTACCTCTATTGTTTTAATTACATCTGGGTTAAGTGTCCCCTCTACCGGCCATGGTTGGTCTATGTCAGGCCATCGCTTATAAAATTTTTCTGATATTCTTGCAATGCCTTTTATTAAAGGATTATTTTTCTTAACTATATCAACAGGAGTAACCCCTTTTGAAACATTAGTGCCCATTTTTAGCATAATAATGACTAAATATGTTCCCAACTTACACTTATTAATTATTTCTCTCCCTTTTTTTCCCTCTGTTTTTTAGGCCACTATATTACCACAATCAATAAAAATCAATCCCCAATTGAATTTGCCAACTTCAGAGAAATCAAACCTTAATATGCAATATAATTCACACCACTAAATCCCCTTTACTAAGTGATATAACTACTAAGTGCACCATAAACCTAGATTTATTAAACATTCAATAACTACCTTGTAATTAAAGAATATACAAACTTATATAAGACTCAACAAGCACTTCTAAATATGATTATCACTAAATATTTGCAACCCCATACACTTATAGCAAAGCTTAGATCAGAAATCCCTTTTCAAATAATAATTTTTCTTCATAAACCACGTTGTTAATTCTTTATAATCAAATTATTACCTTAAAAATGAACAACCTGTTGCCAAGCTTTCTTTGAAGAAGTCTATGTCATGTACTATAGCACCAATAATGAACTAAATGCAAATAGATAAACAAATCAATGAATTTCCAATTATTACCTTTTAATAATGAGACCTATTAATGATTTAATCTAAATGTATCAATGCAGGTGTTTGTGAAAGAAGTTTGTGGATAAAATGACTGGCCTTTGTGCAGTCTGCTCTGCTATGGGCAAATTTGACCCCCCTTTTCTTCTCCTGGTCTTCTCACCGTCTCCTTTAAGATTAGAGAGAACTCACAAACACACACACCCCTCAGGATAAAAAGACAAATAGAAATTTAATACATTCAGCTTACTTCTTAGTAATTAAACATTCAATATGCTTATTTGTATTTTATTTACCAACATTTAGTTCATTCATAACATTTTTACCCTTCATTCAATATTGTAAACACCTCCAACAAATCTCTTCATTGGCTTGAAGCCCAAACGACCTTAATCTCAACCCCCCTAAAAAGGTCTAAAGTGATTGATGGCAATAAGTTCATCCTTAATTCAGCTCCCTTTAACATCTGGTTCGGCCTAACCAGCTTAGCATAAACATTTCACATACTATTCTATGACCACATGATAGTATGTTTCCAACCCTGCATCTTGGTTCCTAAGATTAATGTACTATGTTGTACTCTTCACATATAAACATCGCAGTGGTATGTTTAAACCCCAGAAAGCACCAATGACAAACACTCAGAGTTATCCAATATTCACACATTTGCAGTATTTTTCATTTATCAGTTGGCAGCTAAAAATTATTATTTTTCTCATATAAAGTAACAGTGCTTCACAGAGATCTCAACACCATAGACTATAAAATTCAACCCCTTTTTCTGAGCAACTGAAATAACACCATTCCAACACACTTTATTAATTCAATTCTAATTTTCATCCTGTAGCAGCTCTCTCCATATAAGGCCATTCCTCAGTTCCACTGGCCTAAAACAATTACCCCATTCAATGTATCTCAATTTCATCAAACTATTGCATTCAAAGAGAACACAACCAAATTACTGCTCCACCAATTCACTCTCACACACTATGTTAAATTAATCCTCTATTCCCTTTTATTTTAGATCATAAGCACAACACAAGCACCACACCCATAAAAAAAAATTCAGTTCAAACGCACCCATTCTCAGGAGCTCCAAACCCCTGCACAGCACTATACATCAATATTTTCAGATATGCCCAATAACTATTAGCTTCTATTTAAATCAAATCAACGTGGCTTTTATCAGTACATCACAAATCAAAGTCCTACCATTTCTCTCTTTTTCAAAAGTGAATTCTAGGCCTTACACACTTGCAGAAAGAGACCCCCCTTGCAAAGCATAAGATTTCAAAAATTCAATAAAATGAGAGGAGCTAGACCCATGATTTTTTTTTTTTTTTTTTTTTCAATAAAAGCCAACATATGGAGACTTCAAAATTTTTCTCCTTTCCCCAATAACAATTTTCCCTTTAATTCCCATGATTAAACCTTAGAGTTTCCCCAATGTACCCTATTAATTACTCAGCTTTACACCTTGCTCACCTTTCTCCTATTCTCAGCATCTAAAAACGTCTTTCTGGAGCTCATTGTCTATATTTTCTTAATGTATAGTCTCCAAGAAAGCTCATAAAATCGTCTCTCTGGAGCTCATTTTCTACTGTTTTCGTTAATTTACTGTCTCCCAGAAAGCTCATTTATTTTTACTTTATATATTTTTACTTTAAAAACGTCTTCCGTTCAGGCTCATTGTCATAAATAAACAAACCCCTCATTTTATTGAGGTTCATATTCATTTAAATAACTGTCCTTGAACGAAGCTCATAATTTTTACCATTACAAATTTTCTTCCCTATTAATTTCTAAATCTCTCGTTCTTTATCACATTCCCCCTTTTTCTAAAAACACTTCCACAGAAAATTCATAGCTTTTTTACAGCGCAAGGGAGAAACCAGTTCTTCCCCTCACACACTCAATATGCAACCACAGAAGGGAGGGAGTTGATCACTCCCCCTTTTTCTCCCAAAAAATTCTTTCAGCTGACACACACACACATAGTTACAGACTAAGGGACAACGTTGAAAAGGGAAAAGGGAGGGGGTGAGGCACACACACTCAGCTGACACACACACATGCACAGCAAGACACTCCTTTTTTCTTAACTTACTAGGCACACACACATACTCCAACATCCTCCAAACAGTGCTTACACACACTCATCATTTTCAACACAATTTCTCATAGTCGACCCATTCACACATTAACAGCATGCTTTTTATTGCCGCCCTTACCTTATTTCCTTATTTCTTATTCCTTATTTTTAATTTATGCTACCTTATGAGGTGTAATAATTCAAAAAGAGGCAGCATCAATACAGTGTTCGTCAACAGTGTTTCGAGTGGGCACCCCTAATTAAATCTCTGCATCACACCTCCAGTTTCTCATCAAACTGACCCAAAAAATCACCTAGTGAATTTTTCAGGATTTGCGGCCGGGCTAATCCCGCCTCCACGAAGGCTTTTTCCAAATCAGCGGCATCCTCTCTTTATTTAAGTCTCTTTTCCTCTATTTTCCATATATTTCTCTTTTATTCCTTCTCGTTATCCTTAAAACCTTAAAACCTTAAATAAATTTTAACCAAATGCCACTGGGCCCAGGGCTTCTAACTATTTCAATACAATCCAATTCCAAAAAACTCAAAGCTTACTTTCACGCAATGACTGTGATTCATGTCTTACAGTTTCAAGCAAAAATAGGGCCCTGTTTACCCAAACGTGCATGTCATCATCAGTTCACCTTATCGTTACTAATTAAGCTATTCTACTTATACTTCAACATTTCCTTTTCTTTTTCCTCTTTACTCTTTTCTTCATTATTCCCTTTTATTTCTTCATTTCTCTATTACAATGACTATAGTTAAAAATTTAGAACGGAGAATCTTTATCCAACACCATTTCCAACACAACACTGCATACACTAATGAGTCTATCTCGGTGCAACCCTTCTGCATCAGACAGCCCAAACACCCAACCAGCGCTCAAGTTTGTGAAAATCTCACCTTCTATTTGCCGGCTTTTAAGCGGTAGTTCGAATGCAGGGGTCATCTGAAGCAAACAGGTCACAGCTCAAATCCCATCCTCGTCGCCAACTTTGTTGTTAACTCTTGCTGTGTTGTGAAGATAGGTGATGGAAAAGAATCTCCGCAGACACGGTTAAAAGTGTAAATACATCTTTATTTACCAAAACAGTGTCTTACGGGTTCTTAAGGATCCCGTGAGAGGGTGTTCAATTTGAGCGCTCCGATCATCTCTGTCCCGTGTCTATTTGTCTCTCCCCCACATCTCGCTAGGACCCAATCTATATAGTTCTTCTCCTTTCCAAATAAGGCAAACATAGAGAATAGTTAACATTTGCATGCACTTAAGGGAGGGTGTAAAATTAATAGTGTCCTGCCTCACTGACAGCTTATCCTAAACATCCCTCTCTGTAGCGCACATACATATGTTCAGCCATATGCTCTAAAAAACACACTGAACATTTCTTAATACTGTCTTATGAGGCCGTCTGATAAATATACCTCAGGTTCTCATAGTGTGATATATAGTTTTTAAACACACACACACATACGCACACACTAGGGATTAAAAGCAATGAACATACACAAACCTGGGGGCAGTAGGTAAACACCTCTGTGCCCATGGAACAGCTGTGTGTGTGTGTGTGTGCATGTTCACTGTCACAAATGGGTAAAATGATTGTGCCTATAAAATTTTTTTAACTGTACAGTACCAGTCAAATGTTTGGACATGCCCATCAGGGAGGGTTTCCTTTGTTTTGGGCCATTTTCCACTTTGCGAATGTACAGTGCCAGTCAAAAGTTTGGACACAAAATCTCATTCAATGTTTTTTCTTTGTTTTTGATTATTTCCTACATTGTAAATAAAAATTAACGACATTAAAACTATGAAGTAACACATATGGAATTGTGTAGTAAAGAAAATAGCGTTAAACAAACCAGAATATGTTTTATACTTTAGATTCTTCAAAGTAGTCCCCTATTGATTTGAAGACAGCTTTGCACTCTCTGCGTTCTCTCAGTCAGCTTCATGAGGTTGTCACCTGGAACGGTTTTCATTGAACAGCTGTGGCCTTGTCAAGAGTTAATTTGTAGAACTGCTCGCCTTTTTAATGTGTGTGAGACCATAACTTGTTGGTACACAGCTCTATACAGTGAACAGCCCTAATCCACCAATGACTAAGGAGAAGATGTTTCCAAACTTTTGACTGGTACTGTATCTCCTGAGGGATTGTAAATGTATATACTGTTTGCAGGCAGCACTAACTTCAGAAATAAGAGAGTGAGCAGAGTGTTGAATATCCCTGAAGCTACATACACTGAAGTCCGTAAGTAACTGCTCAGAGCATGGAAGCAAATCTGTCTCATCAGACATTGAAATACAAACCGGATTCCAAAAATGTTGGGACACTAAACAAATTGTGAATAAAAACTGAATGCAATGATGTGGAGATGGCAAATGTCGATATTTTATTCGTAATAGAACATAGGTGACAGATCAAAAGTTTAATCTGAGTAAATGTAACATCCATCCATCCATTATCTGTAACCGCTTATCCAATTTAGGGTCGCGGGGTGTCCAGAGCCTACCTGGAATCATCGGGTGCAAGGCAGGAATACACCCTGGAGGGGACGCCAGTCCTTCACAGGGCAACACAGACACACACACATTCACACCTACGGACACTTTCGAGTCGCCAATCCACCTGCAACGTGTGTTTTTGGACTGTGGGAGGAAACTGGAGCACCCGGAGGAAACCCACGCGGACACAGGGAGAACACACCAACTCCTCACAGACAGTCACCTGGAGCGGGAATCAAACCCACAACCTCCAGGCCCCTGGAGCTGTGTGACTGCGACACTACCTGCTGCGCCACCGTGCCGCCCTAAATGTAACATTTTAAAGGAAAAATATGTTGATTCAAAATTTCACAGTGTCAACAAATCCCAAAAAAGTTGGGACATGTAGCAATAAGTGGCTAGAAAAAGGAAATTGAGCATATAACGAACAGCTGGAAGACCAATTAACACTAATTAGGTCAATTGACGACATGATTGGGTATATAAAGAGCTTCTCAGAGTGTCAGTGTCTCTCTGAAGCCAAGATGGTAAGAGGATTACCAATTCCACCATTGTTGCGCAGAAAGATAGTGCAGCAATATCAGAATGGTGTTACCCAGCGTAAAATAGCAAAGACTTTTAAGTTATCATCATCAACCGTGCATATCATCATCAAAAGATTCAGAGAATCTGGAACAATTGCTGTGCGTAAGGGTCAAGGCCGTAAAACTCTCCTGGATGCTCGTGATCTCCGGGACCTTAAACGTCACTGCACCTCAAACAGGAATGCCACTGTCAAGGAAATAACAGAATGGGCTCAGGAATACTTCCAGAAAGCATTGTCAGTGAACACAATCCACCATGCCATCCGACGTTCCCAGCTGAAACTCTACAGTGTAAAAAGGAAGCCATTTCTAAGCAAGCTCCACAAGCTCAGACGTTTGCACTGGGCCAGGGGTCTATTAAAGTGGAGTGTGGCAAAATGGAAGACTGTTCTGTGGTCAGATGAGTCATGATTTGAAGTTCTTTATGGGGCACTGGGACGCCATGTCATCCAGACCAGAGAGGACAAGGATAACCCAAGTTGTTATCAACGCTCCGTTCAGAAGCCTGCATCACTGATGGTATGGGGTTGCATGAGTGCTTGTGGCATGGGCAGCTTGCATGTCTGGAAAAGCACCATTAATGCAGAGAACTATGTTCAGGTTCTAGAACAACATATGCTCCCATCTAGACGTCATCTCTTTCAGGGAAGACCCTGCATTTTTCAACAAGATAATGCCAGACCACATTCTGCAGCAATCACAACATCATGGCTACGTAGGAGAAGGATCCGGGTACTGAAATGACCAGCCTGCAGTCCAGATCTTTCACCTGTAGAGAACATTTGGCGCATCATAAAGAGGAAGGTGCGACAAAGAAGGCCCAAGACGATTGAACAGTTAGAGGCCTGTATTAGACATGAATGGGAGAGCATTTCTATTTCTAAACTTGAGAAACTGGTCTCCTCTGTCCCCAGACGTCTGAGTGTTGTAAGAAGGGGGGATGCCACACAGTGGTAAAAAATGGCCTTGTCCCAACTTTTTTGGGATTTGTTGACGCCATGAAATTTTGAAACAACATTTTTCCCTTAAAATGATACATTCTCTCAGTTTAAACTTTTGATCTGTGATTTGTGTTCTATTCTGAATATAATATTAGATGTTGGCACCTCCACATCATTGCATTCAGTTTTTATTCACAATTTGTTTAGTGTCCCAACTTTTTTGGAATCCGGTTTGTATTACCACCTTTGAATTTGAAGCACTGAATTTTTTTGCACTGAAATTATTAATCTGGATTTTGCTGCTTTTGAATTTAAGTCTTCATATTTACACCTCTGAATATTTTGCTTCGAAATTCTGCATCTGAATATAATTACTCCTGAATAGAACTCGTGAATTTTCAAGAACACATTTTCACTGTTATTATTCAAGCTTAATAAATTCAGATAAAATAATTCAAGCTCAAAAAAATTTAAGAAAATTGATCAAATTTGGTAGACGACATTCAGATTCAAAAAAAAACTTCAGATACACATCCAGGACACCAAGGATGAGCAATCGATTCATTAGGATTTTCTCTTTCACCTTAAATGGTGCAGTAGTTGCATTCTGTCGAACACAACGTCCACACCGTTTAGCTTCCTTCCGCGAATATTATCTCTTTATTTTCAAAGTGTCTCAAAAATCTGAAAGACTCACTAAAGACACAATATAACAGGCTATTGATGTCCTGAAGATGAAGAAATTTTACTGTGGAATTTTTATATAGTTGCCCTATAAACATAGCATTGGACATGATAGAATGTGTGGGGAAAATGCTTATTTGGAAGATGAAGGAATTGTACTGTGGAATTTTTGTCATGGCCCTGTGAATATAGAAAGTGACCTGATGAATATGTGGAAACATGAACTTTGGAGTAAATGTCCTACGGCATTTTTATTTTTTAATTGTCAGATGAAGAATCTGGAATTGATTTTACAGAAGGTTTAATACAAATATAATATCCCAAAGTGCAGAGTTTAATTCATAAAATTGTGTTTGTCGTTGTGTATATTCACAATGTCTGGTTATATCTAATATTATTATAAATATTTATAATGTATAATATAATATATTAATATTTATATTTATTTGTGTTTGTAGATTATTTGTTGTAACACTGCTTCTTGACAATAAATCTTATACAGTCGAAAAGCCTGTTAATTTCCCTTTTCAATGGTGCCACATTTGTAAGGAACATGCATTTGTGGGAGGAGCAGTGGAGCTGAGGATGTGGGTTGCACCCATGAAAAATTTGCCAAATTCTCTCTGCCAAAGCCAATTGCATTGTACAACCAATGTTTATAAGTAATTTCTTCGGTTTTATTCGTATAAGCTCCATTTCTTAGTGCTGTTCAAATGAAAGTCAAATGTCCATATGTTTAAATATTTTTAAAAAGACTTTCATGTGGTGTCCTAATTTTCACACGACTGTATCCCCCAAGTTCATGTTTCCACATTCTGTCATATCACATGCTCTGTCCACAGGGCCTTTACAAAAAACATGTCCACAGTAAAATTTCTTCATCTTCAGGATATCAATAGTCTTTTATATTGTGCCTTCAATGAGTCATTCAGATTTTTGAGACACTTTGACAATAAATCCTTGGAAGGAAGCTAAATATGGAAGCAAATCTGTCTCATCAGACGTTGAAATATTACCACCGTTGAATTTGTAGCACTGAATATTTTTGTTTTTGCACTGAAATTATTCATCTGAATTCTGTTGCTTTTGAATTTAAATCTTCAGATTTCCATCTCTGAATATTTTGCATCACAGTTATGCATCTGAATATTATTGCTCTTGAATTGAACCTGTGAATTTTCAAGAACACGTTTTCACTGTTATTATTCAAGGTTAATAAATTCAGATAAAAAAATCAAACTTAAAAAATTCAAACAATTTATTTTGAAGTTGCTCAAATTCGATAGACGAAATTCAGATGCCAAAATACGTGGGAATAAAATTCAGATACACATCCGGGATACGAAGGATAAGCAATCGATTCTGTCTCCAATCGAACCAACATCCAACCACGACGCTGAAGTTAGCTACTTATTCGCCAGTTTCTTATTAGGATTTTCTCTTTCACCTTAAATGGTGCAGTAGTTGCATTCTGTCGCCGCTAGATGGCAACATACGAACACGACTTCCACACCGTGGAAAAAATACACATTTAGCTTCCTTCTGCGGATATTATCTCTTTATTTTCAAAGTGTCTCAAAAATCTGAAAGACTCACTAAAGACACAATATAACAGACTATTGACATCCTGAAGATGAAGAAATTGTACCGTGTATTTATATAGTTGCCCTATAAACATAGCATTGGACACGATAGAATGTGTTGGGAAAATGCTTATTTGGCTAAATTCATTGGACATTATCTCTTTATTTTTAAAGTGTCTCAAAAATCTGAAAGGCTCATTGAAGGCACAGTATAACAGACTATTAAAATCCTGAAAATGAAGAAATTTTACTGTGGACATTTTTTGTAATGGCCCTGTGGACAGAGCATGTGATGTGACAGGCAGATCCTCCATGGACAAGTGTCTTGAACTGGACAGTGGTTAAATGAAAAAAGAATGAATGTACTGTTATTAGAGTGTAACAATAATATGAGTCCTAAGCAATTAATTCTATGACATTTTGACTGGACATACAATGTAATGAGGAGGAGACTGTCTTTTATACTTTTAAGATTCTTTCACTTCAGATTTATTGTTATTAAGGAACAACTTAAAATAATACAGTTGCAAAATATATTCTTATCCACTCTGAAGCTATTTACTTACTCCTGTCCGGAATCCCCACACAGAGACTGAGGAGAGATATAACATGGCACACCACAGAACTCACACAGTGTTGTGGAGAGAGCTTTGGGCATTTAGAAATTGCATTTTCTGTGCCTTCACAATTCATCGAGAGTGCCTTAGTGTTCAGCTGTGCCATAATTGTTGTATGTGCTATGCTTCATAACATTGCAGTGTAGGCTGGCAGACACCTTCCTGATGAGGAGAGTGATGACGGTGAGGAGAATGATTAGGAGACAGAGGAAGGACACATTCTTGCAATATTACCAGGAATGAGGAGAGAAGGACTTTACCAGGCTGGTTGGGAAGCACGAATGCAAATCATTAGGGATGTGTTTGCTTAACTTAATTAACTTAACTAAATTTTTAGGGATATTATACCTGTTTTGTTTGTTTGTTTTTCTCATTAAAAAAATTAAAGTAGTCTCCAAGGCATTTATTAGGTGCATGTCTTGTTTTTCCAAATATTTTTCACCACTTGACAGACAAGTAATTAAATGAAACATTCATTTGAGGAAAAAAAAAGAAAAAAAACAATCAAAAACTGTCCTTGCACCTTTTTGCATCTACTACACTGTGAGAAATTTGAATTGTTTTCATTTATTTGTATCCCCTTCGCTCGTTCAGCCAACAAGAGGACCACTTTTTTCCCTGTTTTCGGCTTCTACCCCAGAGGATGGGGTCTTTTTCCCGCTCGACCTACGCCATCGCGTCATGACGTCACTGCACCTGCGACGCGGCGCCGAGGACGCCCCGCAAGGGCCCCCCTCACCAGCTCAGTGCCCCCTACTGGTGCCACAGATCTGGCTCCTGTCTGCACTACTGGGCCCGACCCTGCCCCGACTTCCGTTTTGTCTCCCCTTACGTGCTTCTGATCTTCCTGCTCTCTCTTTCCCTTATCATCCCAACCCCCTTCCCTTATCATCCCAACCCCCTTCCCTTATCATCCCAACCCCTTTCCCTTATCATCCCAACCCCCTTCCCTTATCATCCCAACCCCTTTCCCTTATCATCCCAACCCCTTTCCCTTATCATCCCAACCCCCTTCCCCTCACGGGCACGCAGTATCCTGTTGTTTATCATAATGATTCTCTCTCCGCAGGTTTTGCAAGTCAACCTCTCGCTCTGGCGCCCCGAGCTCCTGACGCTACAATTCTCTCTCTTCACCACTGCTCCAGCTCCTCCTCCTCCCAATGCTCGTGTCTTCAATCCACCCCTGGTGCAGCCTACCCTTCGTCAGCGGATTCTCCATAGTGCGCACGTTGACCCGTCCTCTCTATTGCTTCCTGTACAGCACCCCGCTCCATTGACGTGGGGGATGTGACCCTTTCATTGAAGACTTCAGAGCACAGAGCTTCCAAGCTCCTCACAACTTCTGAATTCGTACTCGCATTTTCCCTCTATCGCGACGTGATGTGCTCCTCCTTCCCTGCCCGCAGGCAGGAATTGGATGATTACCTCTCCAACATCCTCGACCTCGCAGTCCGCTTCGGAGGCTCTGGTTTTTACGACTACCATCAGCTCTTCACCGCACAGGCCGCCGCCTGCTTGCAACAGTGGAATATTCCATCCTACTGGGGTGCACTCGACTTGGAGCTCTTTTTCGCTGGCCGAACTGCACTTTCCTGCGGGTTGTGCGGCAACCCTTCTCATCCCACTTCTGCGTACTCCAAGGTCACCCCGGCGCCCACTCCAGGCCCTAATTTTTCTTTCATCCCTGACCAGGCCCCCAATCAGCGTATCACCTGTTCTAGCTCCCGTGAAGCCCGCGGTAGACGCTTGTTCTTTCTTAATGGCTCTATGATCTGCAATAATTTCAATTCCGCTGGCTGCTTTGTATCTTCCTGCAGGTTCCTTCATGTATGCACCTCCTGCGCTCAAGCGCACGCTCGGCCAAGCTGCACCAAGCGGCCGCCTAAGTTCGGTAACAGCTGAGTGATCCATTTTCTCTCCACCCCTGTCAACGTTCCTGAGCTCGAATGCAGCCTCTCGCGCCACCCTGACCCCGCATTCGTATGTTATCTCCTTGATGGTCTATTGTTTGTTTTCTCCCCAGGTTTGTTGGTTCTGCCCGTCTCCTCGTTCCATGCCTCCAACCTTCTCTCTGCTGAATCAGAGCCTGATGTGGTTACACTTTCCATCGCCTGGGCATTCCCTTGTCTTCCGAGAAAACTATTGGCCCCGCTACCTCACTTGAGTTCTTGGGCATCTTTCTGGATTCAGTTTCTTTTCGTGCTTCACTCCCACACTACAAGCTGGCCCGCATTACTGAATTCCTCCCTGAATTTCCTACTTTTCAACGTGTCACCAAACGACAACTCCTCTCCCTTTTGTGGCATCTTAATTTCGCCATGAGTGTTGTCCCACAAGGTCGTTCCTTCATCTCTCATTTGCTGCACCTAGCCTCTTCAGCCTCTTCTCTCTCTCAGTTAATCTCCCTGGACCAATCCTGTGCTTCAGCGCTACAATTCTGGTTGCTCCTCCTCCACAGATGAAATGGCATCTTTCTTTTATAATGACGCACTAGCTAACTCGGAGAACGTTTATTTGTTTGTCGACGCAGCCCCGTCCGTGGGGTGTGGAGGTTTTTACAAGGGACACTGGTTCGCATCTTCCTGGCCTGATCAATTCACCCGTCTAGCGCTAGACTCCATTGCGCTCCGCGAACTCTTTCCCGCTGTCATTGCTGCAGTTCTTTGGGGACATGAATGGACTGGACGAGTCATCCTTCTCCATCCAGATAATGAATCAGTCGTTCATATTATTTATAAAGGACGCTCCAGTTCACTCAGTCTCATGCCATTCGTCCGCCGCCTCACTTGGCACTCAGTTGTCTATCAATTTCTATTAAAAGCAGTTTACATTCCTGGTCACATTAACCCTATTGCTGACTCTCCGTCTCGTTTCCAATTTCACAATTCTTCTCAAATATTTCTCTTTAAACTCCCTTCCCCTAAAAGCCCCTATGAACCTCTTACACGCTACCTCCAGCTTAGATTATCTCAAGGTACCTCCCAATCCGATCCATTGTTTACAACTTCCGACCACTTACGACGAATCCTTTCACGTAGTAATCCTCACCCATCACATTTTACGCTCACTCTTTCAGGATTGGTGCTGCCTCTACAGCTTACCATCAAGGCCTTTCAGATCATACCATTCAGACACTCGGCCGATGGACCTCCCAAGCACATCATTTATACATCCGCACCCATATCCGTGATCTCTTCGAAGCTCACCAAGGTATCGCTTTCCTGTAACTTTTGGGGGCCTGGTTCTACACACGCTCAAAACCGCTCTGAACTCCATCCCAAATTCCTGAGGGCATGGCCCATAGTAGCAAATTGAAGTTATACTATAACAGAATTTTGGGAGTTGGGCCATGCCCACGCTCCTCCCCCCAGGCCTATTTATACCCTTCAACCTCACGTAATCTCCGTGACAATCAAGTCGCTCCCACCTCCTCCCCATCTCCTCCCTCTTCTAAATTTAATCTTCTAACAGGGGGGCCTGCTTCTACACACGCTCAAAACCACTCAGAACTCTATCCCAGATTCCCCCCCCCCCCCCCCCGTTTCAAACTATAGGGCGTGGCCCATACTAGCAAATTATACTTAAGTGTTAAAATAATGAAGAAATGTATGTAAATCAGTGATTCAGTTTTTGATTGGCTGTGCCTATTCAAGTTGACTTAAAAGTCCTTCGTAAGTTTGGAGACTAAGAACGCTTTTTGGAAACAGTCAGAAAATGGCGTTCTTAGGGTTAGGTTGTTCTTAAAGTCATTATTTGGGGACTCAGCAAATATGTCCCCCAACGTTATCAAACTCACTGCTACACCCTGCTCCTGCCTTTGCTCATTTTTGCACAGATTGAAAAGTGAAGAACTGAAGCAGTTTAATTCGGCCAGTTTTCTGTATTTTTGAACATTGACCTTAATGCTGTATCTGGTGTTATAATGTTAAGCCACTGATATAAAGAAAGAAGTTGATGTTACTTAATTAAATTAGAAAATTCTACCCTTGCATATGTATTTTATTACCATTTTGGGGCGATATGGGACAGCTGGGGCATGGAAATTCCCTTTTGTCTGAGGTGAGGAATGATAGACAAAGTTTGAGAACCACTGCATTAGCTGAACACAAAGGACCCTTGTTAAACACGCTAGCGCAGAAATAGGATGGCTTTGTGACTTTGTAATTTTTCTTTTTTCAACAATCAAATAATAGAAATGAACACTTGTTTTTGTCTCTGTTTTAAACAAACAACTGTATATTAAGTATTTATTTTCTTTCTCTTCTATCAGTTATATGAATATAAATAAATATTTACATTTCACTGAGGCTACATATAATTAAATGCGACAACATTTTAATGTGTTCTATTTCTTCTGCATGTGTAAAATTCACTATACTTTGTATAAAGTTAATGCTCAGCAAAGTGAGCTCTGTTGTGACATGAATTATTTATAAAAAATAAAAAAGATTTACTATGTAATTAATTTTCCTTGATGCTTTTCTCCTCCATTCAGAATATACACTGTAATATACAATATGACGCAGTTGGAAACAACCATGTCAGAGCAGAGGAAGGTAAAGTATAAGCCTGAACTGATCTGTTAGAGTGAGGTAAATGTCTGAGTGTCTAGTGGTAAATATGTCTCAGGAGATTAAGACCTTTCTCAGGTGTCTCTCTCTCTCTCTCAGTTTTTATCTCTCTCTGTTTTTATCTGAGGAATTCCAGCTGAAACATCAGTGTATGCAGCATTCGAGAAAGGAAAGAGGAAAGAAAGAAAACCTGTGGAGGTTCTATAATGAGAGGTCATTCTACTTAATGAAAGGCATTTGTACACTGAGCATTTTAAACATTTAAAGGCGTATCAATGTGTTTTAAATATGTTACAACTTTAAAATAAATAGACCTTTGTGGTGTGGTTTGGTTTGGCCAATGAGAGGACAGTGTTTCCGCAACACAAAATTTATTTATAGACATCACATTCAGATTGTTTGCACTTGAAATGTCAGAAAACACAGTAGACAAAACTACGCATAAGACTAAGAACTTTTGGTGAATAAATAATTATATTTAAACATATTGTAAGTAAACTGAACAACAGAGAGGTCTGAGGAATGAGGCATGAGGAAGCTAAAGTGCGGAGATGAAAGGTGAGTTACTAAAAAAACCACACATATTTAATATAAACAATGAAGAACTTACAAAAAAGTAAAACAAATTTGAACACACTGAAGTAAGAGAGAAAGTAAGAAACTAACCATTAACCATTGACCAAGATAAACCAGGACACTAAAAATAAATATAGAAAACCTAAGGAAGACAGACGGTGACAGAGGGAAACTGGGACTAGAAAATTAAACAAAGAGAAGTAAAACACTCTAAAGAAAAAGAGACACAGGAGTAAAACATAAAATAAAACAGAATGAGAATGAGAAGCACCCTGTAACTCCACTGAAACACAGCCCAAACAGCCAATCAAAGGACAGTAAAATATGGCTGTATCATCAATTCGGCCATTTCAATTTGTTTTTACAGGACTTAAAAACAACAAAAATAAATAAATATAAATAATAGTTATTAATCTGAAGTATTTACTGGATTTAGATGATGAGGTGTAGCTTTTAAAATTGCTCATGCAAATGATTTTATAAAAGATTCCCAGTATAAAGGTAATTTCTGAGAATGATTCATTTTCACAATTCATAAAATCTCTGACTGTGAGACTGTGGTGCTGCCCCCTTCTGCTCAGCACCTGCTGGTTTTGTTTGGTCTTTGGTTTTTTCTTTGCCCACAAGGGGGCAGTAACAGTTTTCTGTTCACTCTCTTTAGATCAGTGGTTTCAATTGTGTTGATTTTCTTAGTGCAATACACAGCCTCTACAACCTCACACTTCAGCACTTTGTAACACACAGAAGAAATAAAACAAGTTCAAATGTGTCCTGTGCAAAGGGTAGAGCACATTAAATATTTGATTTTTTTATTTTGTTAAACAGAAATAATTTTATATTTCATATATTTAATTGGGGGCGGCACGGTGGTGCAGCAGGTTAATGTCACAGTCACACAGCTCCAGGGACCTGGAAGTCCTGGGTTCAAGTCCCATTCCGGGTGACTGTCTGTGAGGAGTGTGGTGTGTTCTCCCTGTGTCTGCATGGGTTTCCTCCAGGTGACTGCCTGTGAGGAGTGTGGTGTGTTCTCCCTGTGTCTGTGTGGGTTTCCTCCGGGTGCTCCGGTTTCCTCCCATGGTCCAAAAACACACGTTGGTAGGTGGATTTGTGACTCAAAAGTGTCCATAGGTGTGTGTGTGTGTGTGTGTGTGAAGAAGCAGTGGTAAGGAGGAAGTGGAGGAGCTCCTTTCAGCCAACCACCAGAGCTTTCTATCTGTTCCGCCTTGATCCTGTCAGCCAACCAGAGCACTGTTCCAGCAGAAAATCAGCAGCAGCACCTGAGGCATTTACTGAGAGAGTAGAGAAACACAAAACACACAAATAAGTCACTAGACGTAACAGTGTGTGTGTGTGTGTGTTGCCCTGTGAAGGACTGGTGCCCCCTCCAGGGTGTGTTCCCACCTTGCACTCAGTGATTCCGGGTAGGCTCCAGCCCCACCATGACCCTGAATTGGATAAGCGGTTTCAGACAATGAATTAATTAATGAATGATTACTGCAATACACATCCTCTACACTTCAGCACTTTGTAACACACAGAAAAAATAAAACCAGTTCAAATGTGGCCTGTGCAAATGTTAGAGCATATTTTATATTTGATTTTTTATTTTATTAAACAGAAATCATTTTATATTTCATATAATTAATAGGTGTGTTGTGTTAACAATGCAATGCAAACAACTTTGACTACGTCCAAATACTTATCGCACAATTCTTCATTGTCCTCGTAGCTTAGGAGTCGGTGAGATTTGTGGGTAATGCTCTTCATGGTAAAACACTGCAGGTGTGGAATAGGGAAATAAGGTTTGACTTCTTGAAGAACCTTTCAGTGGATATTTCGCTAAAAGGATCATTTTTGTGAGACCCCTGTAAAGGCTCTAGAGGAGTGTGGAAGCCAACTGAAGCTGGTTTTATACCTGCACTTCATTTCACAACCCACACAACAATGATGAAGGGGATAAATGAGTGTTTACAACATACAACTAAATTTGTTCTCTGGATTTATCACACATGCGCACATTATAGTGTAACATTTATTAGCTTTGTTGTGTTGGGTGCTGTGTTGTCACTGTTTAATCTAGATTTTAAGGTCCTTTAAACAGGTTTTTCTCAGGTTTAAAAAACAAGGTTCTCTCAGCAGTGCTTCCTCTGTGGCCAGATCAAGCACACGTTGTGTTATTTCTATTTTTAAGAGAGTGAAGGAAGTAACTGTGAGTAAAAATAGTTAATTGCATTTGGGCATCTGCACATATGCCACAGTAAAAAGATGGCTTTGAATGGCTTTGTGCTTTTAACTGTGTGGATGCTTCAACTTTTACCTTCTTTCAGAGGTAAGTGATGGATTTTTAATAATTCTTTATTGTATTTATACTTTAATCAAAATAAACAGATTTATTTGAAACTTATTCACATCTGAGAGTGTAAGAGCCTCAACATCTGTAAATACTTCAGAGACTTACTCTCATTACCACATTTAAATATATGTTTTCTATAACATTTTGAAATATATCAATTATTAAATGATACGTTTATTAAATGTGACTTCAATAAAAATGTATCTATCATTTCTGCCACTTTAAATGATGGGCTTATTATTTCTTCAACATTCAACCTCTTCTTCATCTGCAGCTGAAAGTCAGTGCAAAGGTGAATTTATCAGCAGCACCAACATAACCACCAAGCTTCAGTCTGACGTTCTACTGCCTTGTAGCATGGACCCGTCCCTCCTTGGATCAGACAGGACTGCAGATATATCAGCAGGGTGGAAAAGGTTTAATAATAATTCTAGAGTTAATGTAGTTGATATCAAGCTGCAGGGTGTAGCACATTTGTGGGACAATTACAATAAACCTATAAGAACATTCCCCAAACTCTCAGCATCTGGAAACTTCTCCATCCTCCTCCTTAATGTACAGCAGTCTGATCAGGGTCAGTACCAGTGTGAACTGTTTAATGGGACCAACTGCAGGATTTCTTATCTGAACATTACCTTATCCACAGGTGAGTAAAATATCCAGTCATTTTTTAATTTAACAACATCATAATCTGAACGTATTGACTGTACAATCCTTCATTTCTGACCCTAGATATGTTAAATAACACAGAATGAAATGTCATACATTTCTTTCAAAGCCCACTGCGGATGGTTCTCCATCCTGGCCCAGCATCACTGGAGCATTAGTAGCAGTTACAATTCAGTCTCTCCTCATCTTTTGTTTTGTGAAGTGTAAGTCTGTTTCTATAGCACTTTTATCTACAGGCTCGTCTGTGCAGTCTTTTGTTTGATCCATTGGGGTTTTTTTTACTCACAATGTATTCATTGCCAGTTCCACTCATACACACTGCTAAAGGTGTTTAAGATTAAATTTTCATTGTAATGTTTCTGCTGTACCTTTGCAGGCAGAGGGAAGTTCAGCCACCAGACTGAATGCAGTAAGTTTGCTGAACGTCCTTCTTTGATAAATGATAGGTAGACTTCCATTAAATTTTTGGAGACCATTGCCATTAACTTGTCCACAAGTTACCACATGGCTTTACCCTATAATGTATTGATTTACATTGTACTGGCAGTTCCCACAAAGAAGACAAGGGTTGCATCAACATTGGGTCTTTGTAAACACACACACACACACTTTATTACACACACATAATTTATTACAAGAAATGACACCGAAGAGGGCACTAGGATGTGTGTGTGTGTGTGTGTGTGTGTGTGTGTGTGTGTGCGTGAATGTTCACATGGGTACAATGAGGAATTCAAATTTAATTCAATTTATTTGTGGCTGCTGAGCACTGCTTCCTGCTCGGAGTCATTTTACATTTAAATAAACTACTTTAGCTTGGATTCCTGATTTCTGTACTTTAATGTTTGTTGAACCCTTCTCTTTATATATTTCCCCTGTGTCTGACTTATATTACCCTGACTTTTGCTCTGTATTACTTTTTATTTTCCAATCAAATTAAAAAATCTGGATTTAATGATTAATAAAATACTAAATCATAAATGTAGCGTAGTTTAAAGCCAAAATTTTACCTGATGGAAACACACTTCTATGAATTTCTATGAATTTTATTTATTTATTTATTTATTTTGACCTTTGGCCTTTGGAGAAGAGTAACGCAGCTCTGTTTAGAGTGATGCAGTTAAGGTGTGATCGAGAGAGCGTTGGGTAGTATTGCTTATGCTTATGCAATCATTACATCAGTTATATAATTAATGTATGGATCTTTATTCTATGTAATGATTTTAAATGAAATATGTTTAAAGTTAGTTTAGAACAATTCTTTCAAAAATAAAGGTAATTAAAATATTGAGTATTTTTGTATATGGCTGCAGTTTTGTAAAATTCAGCATGTAAAAAAAATCTGTATTCTGATATGAGCATGGCACAAGTATGTCTCACTATAACAAGTATATATCTGTTTATACATGTTAATTATGAGAATATTTAAATGGGCCAGTCAAGATATTAGTCGAAATGTATATTTCAACCCTCTAAACATTATAATCATACACAAGATAAAATGTAAAATATCCTATTTATGAGTTTTTGTGTTTGGATTTTTTGAGCCAAAGATTTTTTTTGTAGTGTATGTAGTAGTTGATGCTTTGTAGTGGGTAACACCACCGTCAGCAGAGCAGACCTGGGTTCCATTCCCAGTCTGGGTACATGCTGCACACCATGCTGCACCAATAAGAGTCCTTGAGCAAGCCTCCTAATGCTGAAGTTACACATCTCTGTTGCCTGATTAGTTTTGTCAGTTGCTCTGGATAAGAGCATACTCATGCCTGGTTCCAATTCAGAAGAAATGTCATATAAGCGGTTTAGTTAAACAGATAAAAAGCAAAACAAGTGGTGAGCTGCTTGTGGGCTACTATTATAAGCTGGTAACCTCAAGTCAAACCACTAGGACTAACACAATGTGGCTGGCTGAATAATTATAATCATTATGGTTTTATATCAATCCTCAAATGAATCTGTAATCATTAGGTTCATCCACATTCATTCGATTATTCTACTAGGAGAAGGGGTTTGAACCACAACTCACTTTAAAAAATGTTCAAATTCATTCATTATCTGTAACCGCTTATCCAATTCAGGGTCGCGGTGGGTCCAGAGCCTACCTGGAATCAATGGGCGCAAGGCGTGAATACACCCTGGAGGGGGTGCCAGTCCTTCACAGGGCAACACAGACACACATTCACTCACACCTACAGACACTTTTGAGTCACCAATCCACCTACCAACGTGTGTTTTTGGACTGTGGGAGGAAACCGGGGCACCCGGAGGAAACCCACGCGGACACGGGGAGAACACACCAACTCCTCACAGACAGTCACTCGGAGCGGGAATCGAACCCACAACCTCCAGGTTCCTGGAGCAGTGTGACCGTGACACTACCTGCTGCGCCACCATGCTGCCCAAAATGCTCACATTGATGTATATAATTACACATTTTCACCAGAGAGGTCTCCAATTCCCCAAAAGATAAATAGTGCCTCTTTAAGGGAAGGTTAGTCAACAGAGAGCTGTCGATTATTGCGTGCTACAGCTGAACTGTTGATTAATGTTACTGACTTGTTTTGTGTATTTTTTTTCTGTATAAAGTACATTTTGATAACCCTGTGTATGTGACTGCTAACCAATCAAACACAAACCACTGTGACAGAGAAGAGGACATTCACTGTAAGTAGGACATGTAAAAATAAGGAGGTGATTATAAATCTCTCATCTCTGTTTCCTGATTAGTTTTGTCAGTTGCTCTGGATAAGACTATTTGCTAAATATTATGTAAATGATTCACTGACATGTGAGATGCTGCCAGAATTTACTGTGCCCCACAGTTTCCATGCCACAGATGCCACCGAAGCCCACCCATTTTTATTATTCCGCTTAAGCATGTGATCAGAATAAACTTGATTTCCACATGTTACTCAGATATTCCCCACCCACAATGCACCTAAACATGAGAGGACCCTTTAAAAAACACTTTGTAAGCCATGCTGATATATTCAAATAATTCAAGCACAGAGCTTTGCAACTATTGTTTATGAAGCCAAACTAAAAAGACACAACACCTTGCACAGCTCTGTATGCAAACGTTTAAAAGCCGAACTTCACATACATCTCATTAGAAAAGCAGCAGATAAAACCATCAGGAAGTGGTTCACTGTAGTTGTGATGTGGTTTCATTTGCTGCTGAAGACCTGCGTTGACGTCCACCTGAGCGCTCTCTAAACTACACAGGCAAGTTCATATTTCAGGCTGAAAAATGAGATATTTGAGACTCCCCATTTCATTCGGCATTACCCATTGGACATTGTGGATTTCTACATGGCACCTCTTCTATTCCAGTGGTAGGTTTATGTATTTTTATTTTTAAATTTCACATTTTCATATTTTATTTAAAAAAAATATATGTATACTTTTTTGCCCTTTCCCTTATTGGTTCACAATTTACAGGTGATCATTTGCTGTATTAGGCACAATCAAATAATTATTTTAGTCTAGAAGCAGGAATTAAATGAAATTCATTCCGTGATCCACTCGTGTGGAAAAGTTCGGGTGCTCCTGATCATTTTATCTATCTGTTGATATTTGACGCAAAATAAAATGACATATCCTCAACCGGGAGCAAAGTTAATTAATGTATGGTGCAATGATTTATATGAATTATATACAGAATGTGTTTTATGTTAAGGACGTATTTTGATTTTCACCAATAAATCAACAAAACGTAATTTTGGCTCTAATTTTTGCACACTACGGTACAGATTTTGGATGGTGTTTTCAATAACGACAAATGCCATTGTTAGTAGATGGAATTCAGTTTTGCCAAAGCAGTTAAAGACTGTGATCAACTGCTCTGATAAATGTTTGCTCTACTTTTATGATGCTCTTTGTTCTAGAGTGGCTTTGAGAAACGAGGCCACGAATAGTTTCACTTTGGCAACAACATCTGTTACAAACAACCAAATGGTTTTAGATTAAATTTTATACAGGTGTAATTAGATCCTTTAAATAACAATAACAACAACATTTATAACACATAATTTAAAACACTTACTCAGAGGGACAGAGAAAAGCTTGTTGTTATGATCTCTACTTATAGAACAGATCCCACTGAGAACTGATTTCAAAAGGATCACTGAGCAAAGATACTACTAGATACATGAGAATTTACGTTCCTAGAAAAAGATAAGTGCATAACAAAAAAATAAGTCATAGCCCAAATCCAGTACCAGGATATAATACAAGAGTACAATTCATATAAGCGATAAACAGTGATGTGTCAGAGTAGCACTCCTCAACTCATCCTCATACTCTAGACAAGACTTTACCTGGAAAGGATGTGTTTACTCAATACTCAATACTTTTTTTTTTAAAGATTCACAACACTCCCAGCCCATTCCAGTGTCTTTTGGTATTGATTCCAGGTATTTATTTTAGTGTGCGTACATACTAATAAAACATGAATAAAACAAATAAGGAAAATGTACCTTTTCGTCTTTGCAATATTTCTGTTTTAAGGTTGAAGTGACATCCCCGTTTCTGAAATCCAAACAAATTTATTTTTTAATTCAAAGGGAATAGGAATGCTTCAATGTAGCTATGAAAAATGTATTGCATTTTTTTAATCATGTTTCATAAATGTATCATTGTCCCTAATATGAAACCATGTAGGACACCAAAGGGAAATGCCAGTTGTTTTACAAACTAATTGAAAACATTTTTGACTTCTCTTCCACCACAGGAGAAAGTCCATGCAAAAGTGAACTTATTCTCAGCCTCAATGTAACAACTGTACTTCAGTCTGATGTTCTACTGCCGTGTAACTTCAGTCCAGGTCTCATCGGATTGAACACGACTGCAGATATAGCAGCGGTGTGGAGTCACAGGAATATGACAGTTGATAATCTAGTGGAGATCACGCTGCAGGGTCAAACAATGTACTGGAAAAATTACAACAGACAGATTAAGACATTCTCCAGTGTCTCAGCATCAGGAAACTTCTCCATACTCCTCCGTAATGTAACTCAGTCTGATGAGGGCCTGTACCAGTGTGATCTGTTTAATGGGACCGGCTGCAGGATTGCGTATCAGGACATTTTCTTAAACATATGTAAGTAAGATATTACAGTTTAATCAAATCCTAAGTAAATACAATGTGAAAAGCAACAGATCATCATTAGAAATTCAATCAATAGAGTTCTGTACTTTAGATATAGCACATTGTTGCTGTGGTTTAACCTAAAATGTGATAAAATATATAAAAGTTGGTATATATTATGCTGTCTTACTAAGCAAGTAAGCAGAACTTTTCTCAAATTTAATTCAAAGATGGTTTACTGGTTTTCATTTGTAAAATTATGAAAACACATCATTTGACTAGGTGTGTCCAACTTTCACACAGCACTGCATACAATTCAAAAGTCTACTGTAAAGAATTCTCAGAAGTTTATTAGCTGTTAATATAGAAACAGGAGCTCAACACCTTATTAATAAACTTGCTTCCAGAGGAAATATTTTATGAGCAGTTATCCACAAAGTTCTGGACGTATAGTGTAGATTACAGTCATTAAATGGGGAAATTGAAATAAATGTTTTATAGACATTGTTCTGTCACAGACTGATCCATTTGTCAACTTTTCTTTTTCAGTGCAGCAATCGGTTTTCCAGAGTGCTCTGGCATATTACTGGTCCATCATTGCAGGAGGAGGAACCGCTACTTTGATTTTGCTTTTGGTTTCATTCTTCTGTGTAAAACTTCTGTGCAAAAGTGAGTGAAGTCTGAGCCGTAGGTTGCCAAAAGTGATAGAACATGAACAACAAAGCTTGTTTTAATGTATTCCAATTGCTTTTGTTTTTTCCAGAAGCACCGAATGAAATAGTGTATGAAAACACAGTCTACAAAAGAAGTAAGAGTTTAGTTCGTATTTTAAAAATGATATTTCAATGTTTTAAACATTGAAACTCTTTTTAGCCTTTGCTTGAACACAGATAAAGACAGCATTAAAATCCATATCATCATTCCACATGTTTAAGTATTTTCTATTTATTTGTTTTAATGTATTACATTTCATTCTTCACAATATCAGTGTGAAACCAAAATAGATTTTTAAACTTCCCTTGTCAAATATGGCCCTGGTCATATTACGAATTATCCATTACATATCAACATTTACGTTCCCCTAGTCTTAAACATATTTACCTCAATAACAATGTGGAACATGTTCACTTTTAAGGTTTTTGTTATTTTGCTACCAGCAGATGTGTAATGTATTTTTTCTCTGAACAGGGAATGATATAAATCTCAATCAGGTGCAAAGCAACAGAAATTGTGAGTACAATTTATGAGATTTTTTAGTTACTAAATTACCCTCAGAATGTGTGAGTGTGTGTCGCCCTGCAAAGAACTGGTGCCTCTCCATGGTGTGTTTTCCCAGCCTTGCACCCAGCAGTTCCGGGTAGGCTCCGGACACACCACGATCCTGAACTGGATGAGCGCTTACATACAATGAATGAATGAAAATGACACTCAAGGTATAATAGCTGGCTTAAGTGGATAAATGAGTAATAGATATTTATGCCAGTATTCACCTTTCTACAGAAAAAAGGTACCATATATGTAAATGTTTTTTTGTAATCTTATATTTCATAACTGTGTAAAACAAAAGAACACGAGTCCTGAAGGTGAAATGGGGCTTATGAAATCAACACAATTTTAAAATCTACTGTTATAATAGAATAAGGTACAATACTGTTTCCTAACCACTGTGACAGCAAAAGGTACCACTACAGTGACAGTTTTTTTGACAGTGTAACTGACATTACTAATATTCTGAGTTATATAAGATAATAGTCTACCATCGACTGAGCTCTAAGTGTAACTGAGCTCTTTCAAATATGTATTAAGCCTGATTCATCTGTGTACCATGGTCTGGACAAAGCTTCAAAAGATCAGTTTGATAAATGGTAATCAAGGCTTTGCAGTCAGTGTGGTGCTTAACAGGAAGTGTTCTGACAGGAAAAGTTCCCCACAGTCTGTTTCATGAGACATTAAGGTGTCCAGCAGTAGGTAAATGTAGATGTTCATAAAACAGTTTATAATTTCTCAGGATGTTGTAGGGTGCCTTGTGCCTTATACTACACATGTTTCTCATGAAAAGCTTTTGGGAGAATAAATGTAAGGTCAAAGATAAAATCTAACTGTGACTGGTCTATTTCCCACTGGTCTGTCTTCCAGACTGCTAGGTCTTTAACATAATTTTCCACCTTTATGCAGTGGTGGACGAAGTGCACAAATCATGTACTTGAGTAAAAGCATAGATACCTGAGGTAAAATATTACTCAAGTAAAAGTAAAAGTCATCCGTTTAGATTCTCACTCGAGTAAAAAAAAAAATCACCTTCAAATTTATTTAAATATCAAGACTAAATGTATCATGATTTATCATGGATCTAATGTTCTGTTAGCATTTCTATAACAAGACTCTTTATTAATCAACTAATTTAAATAAACATACTTCAAAGTCACACTTGGTTCACCGATATTTCATTACAATGTCATTAATTAGTCTGACACTGATATCTATTTAAAGTATCATAAAGTAAAAAAAACACTGAAGCAAACTGTGTCCATTAGGTAGAACCCAACTACTGTGAAATTATATTTTGCAAAAGTTTTGGTTTATTGGCCACAAATAAAAAAAAAAAAAAACACGTAATAAAAGTAAACGACAGACTTCTCATAAAGTAGTGGATTAAAAGGTAAGATGTTTGACTTTGAAATGTAGTGAAGTCGAAGTAAAAAGTCCCCAAAATAAAATACTCACATTAATTACAGCTGCACAAGAAACTACTTAAGTACAGTAACGAATTACATTTACTTTGTTACAGTCCACCACTGCCTTTATGTTAATCCATAGATCCATTCATCTGGCTGATTATTATAAGCATTTTATCATTGCTCAATCATTTCATCACTGCTATTTTTGTTATTTGTATTTCTAATAGTTATATCTGAACATTTCAGCAGGCGTTTACAATGTGTCATTATGTTGAAGGAATCACTAGAAATGTGCCAAAATGTCTTAGTAGCAAAACTTGAAATTAAAATATATAGTTTTGTTACCTCATACATAAACTATTTCTGGACATAATAGGTTTTTACTGACATTGATCTTATGCAGTGTTGGGTTTGTTTATTGTTTCCCAAAAATAATAGTAAGGGCCCTACACTAGAACCTTGTAGGACACCATGTTTTTAGAATCATACTGGAATGACGCCATGCCTGTTGATTCAACATGGATAATATCCATTGAGTATGTAGTGCCTTTTTTGCCAATAAATAAATTGTGAATTAATTCTGTTCTGTTACAACTTTTCTTCTTCACAGCATCTGTGTCTAAACCTGGAGTAAATGACAAGAAAATGAAAGATTACAGTAATATCTATGCCAACAAACCTTCAGCAGGTGCAGGCAATTACGTCAGTCAAGTGCACTGAAGACTGATGGCAGCTTTCACAATTTACAGTTCTCTGAATTCTCTTGATACACTTTGTATCTAGCCACAGACTCTTAGTCCCTAGAAAATGTTATGTAGCTGTCAGTGCTGCCTGCCTGGGTGGATGAGAAGCACATTTTTCCCTCAGAGACATTCAAGCTTTTTAATGCTTAATTTTGAAATGCTGTTAACACATCGCCCCTGGACAGCCCAACACTCTACCTGCTGGTTAGCATTGTGCTTGTGATGAGAGGAGAAGCAGGACCATCCTACTCACCCAGTGAGCAAGGCCAACTGTTTTCATGAACTCCTGACCACAGATAACTGGGAATACTGGGTGTCAAAATAGTAAATTCTCAATGACAGCACTTTGATACCTGCATCAGACTGGAACTGAACAAGAAAAAAAAAACTTAAACTTATAAAGATAAGCTAGGAGATCCTAATCTACACATCTGTTTGTCTGTTTAATAAACTAAACCTTTCGAGACAGCTATTTAACTAAATATTTATAGCATTTAAATTATATTCTAATATATTTAGATAAAAATTGCTGCAGTCAAGAACAAAGAAGTTTTCTACATGCTCCAAACATGAAAAAATACAGTTCTTAATTTTTTAAATTATGTTTCCAGAGTTATTTTTAAGATACTGACATAGACGTGTGTCTTTTGTGTTTGATATTTGCTGTTATTTCTGCCAATTAAAAAAATTCCTAAAGCCTTGACCTCTTCAGTTTGCTTTGACACAGTACTCATGAGACAACAAGTTCACTAAAATGTTATAGTTTTTAAATAATATTCTGCCATTTTAGATAAATGCTATACTCAATCAAGTACAAATAACTGTTTTCTAAATACTCCAAACATGAAAAAACACAGTTCTATAATTTTCAAAATATTTCTAAAATATTTTTTGCGATATTGACATAGATATGCAACTTATAAGTTGTTTGATGTTTGTTGTTATTTTTGCCAATTAAAAAAATCCTAATGCTTGACCTCTTCATTTTGCTCTGAAACAGTACTCATCATCTTAATATAATGAGATTTTAATCTGTCTCTGCATCCTTCTCATATCTGTCCCTTCCCAAAGTTGGGTAAAGACTAGCAGAAGTCTGAGAGACAGCGCATACAATCTAAAATTAGCCCGCTTTCATGTACCCATGCCCATTTTCTCCATCTTTATCCTTCTATCTCTCTCTCACTCCCTCTTTCCCCCCTCCTTCCTCTGTCACCTGACATGGTGTCGCGTTGCCCTGTGAGTCTGGAGGGGGTGGCAAAGCAAGGAACACACTGATCTGAGCTTTGGGAGCTCATTTACCCGCAGGCGGGACAAGAGGGAACACCACCAGCCCCACACAGATACATCCCATCAGGGCTTGGGCAATGGAGCTTGGCCCAGCAACTGCAGCCAGAGGGTCTGGTGAGGATGGCCATACCCTTCTGGCTCGCTTTGAACGAGCATTGCGACTGGTCGTTCGCGAACTCCACGTTGACGTGGCTGCTTTCAAACGAGTCGTGGAGCAGCGCCTGGATGAATCCAGCAAAGACACAGAACCCTTGGCTAGCAAAGTCGCCAAGCTCCAGGAGGAGAACCAACAACTGAAGGAAAGGCTTGAGGCTCTTGCCCGTCTGGTGGAAGCTGTGCCTGGGATACAGGTCCCAACAAGATCCCACAACACCCATGACGATCTTCAGCTTCTCCAGATCAGTCAAGTCCAAGAACAAGCCCAAATTCAGGTTCAAGCCCAAGTTCAGAGCCAGGGGGGTGAAACATGCAGCCCAGGAACAGCATCCCCCTTGGGGGAAGGTGGGATCGATGACCAGACCAGCATTTATTCGGCCCCTGGATCTGTGTGTGTGGATTCAATATCAACATCCTCCAGGAGCTCCACTGCTGCCTCCACTGTTATCATGGACACCAATTATCAGGCCAGCGTAAGTTATTATTCATTAAGGTAGAATGTGCTTCAACATTTCAGAGGCATTTGTCAAGTTCAGATGCTTCCCAAAAGGGGTACTACATGCCACAAACCAAAAGCAGAGCCTTCCTTTATATCTAGTTTTGTTTTTGCTTTGAGATTATTCTATTCTCAACATGAAAAGAAAGTAATAATGAAAGCTATACTGCGATCAACAAACTTCAAATTGTGGGTTTAGTCCTGCGTCCTCCTAAAATCTGCCTTTTTGCATTTTATTCCCTGATATCCTTTTGCTGAAGCAAGCTACTACCAGATTACATCATGCAAAGGCAGCCACCATTAAACCGTGATTTGATGCCATCGATTTTGCTAAAGGCAATGTAACTGATTCTTATCATTTATTGTGACTTAAGCAGGTTGTTAGCATTTTCTGAATGCGTTAACTTTCATGCAAACTTAGCAAAGTTTGGAGTCAGCTCCTTCTAAAGTAATTAAATTCAGCAAACATAAACCCCACACATGTAGTGGGAGCAGAGCAACATCCTCAACTCTCTTCATGTATTTAAAGGTTCAGAGGTTGCTAAGAGGTTGCAAATATTATGTTTGTGTATGTGTGTGTTGTGTGGGAAAACCAAACTGAAAAAAGATTGAGGGTTAACCTCCAAGTAGCTTTAGTCACACTGAAAGCTGAACTGACAATAGGAACAGTGACAAAAGTGATTTCTAAATTTAGACGTTTGGAAATAAAAAAACAGGTCTGCAAATTGTGGTTGAAAACATACATTCCTTTACCACGATGCTCGTACATTTGCGTGATTTAAAAGAACATTGCTCCTCCAATAACTAAAGTTGTGAATGGAAGATGTGATGTGACTGTGTCAACATGTATCGTTGGTCTACAACTAGAGAACCAGACATGTTATAGAGGACTGCATGGCATAAGCAACTTAACAGATATATGAATGCATGTTTCAGAGCTCAGAGGTGTGAAAACCACAGGGAATGGTCTGCAGAGAAATGGAAAAAAAATAAAATGAGTCACTCTTTACTGTATTCTTCACAAGTAGGCAGGTGCATGTGAGGTATACACACAGTGATCAGTACTGTGTTCTCAGGTTTGTTGGGTGACATTTTACCTGCATGGTTTTGGTCGATATGTCCCCTTAGTACGTAGGTTTTCAAACTCAGATGAGAGGCGAGGTTGCAAAAATACATATTTAAATGACTCATAAAACAGTTCCTGTATTCCTACTCTGATGTTTTAATAAAACTGGTCCATTTATACACTTATATTATTAATAATAACGTTAGCATCACGTAATAAAATTGAGCATCAAGGACTTTAGGCTGCTTATGGACCCAAGGATGACCTTCTCCTGAGCAGAAGTGTGTGCAATTTGATTTGATAGCCAGTTACTACTACAAAATAAAAGCCTTGGACAAACATATGCTGAGGTAGTTTTCATTTTGATTTGAAGTTTAAAAACATGTTTTAGTTTGTTGGGATTCATGTTCCAACCGACAGGATGGATCATTGATTATTAATTATTTTGTGGCATTTACAGGCACCAGAAATCTCCCTGACACTCTACACAACCACCAACGATACATTAAATGAGGAAAGAAAGTGCACCTTTGGTCCTCCAGTACAATTCAAAAGGCTTGTAGAGTGTAAGTGTACTGAGTGTTGTATATGGCACTGGTGCATTAACTGTTGGTGTGTGGTTTCCTCTGGTTTCCAAACATTTCTAGTGATACACTGACCATTTAAAATGAAAATAGTTTAAAATTAATTGCTAACAGCGTGTGGCTTCACGTTGGAATGTGCAATGAAACACTGCTTCTCCTCTCGTTCTCCCATGTGGCACAGATGTCATACAGCGATCAGTCATACACAGCTCACTCTCTCTTTCTTTAGCTCCCCCTAAAAAACCTTATGTATTTTTAGAATGGCTGATGTCCTGTTCCCTCAAGATATAGTCCTGGATGGTCTTCTTGTCCCTTCATGTTAGAGTGAGCGATGTGGCAAAAATGCTTACTTTATATATAACATATAAATATATATGACAATATTTCTCTGAGCAAGCAATTATTGGGCAAAATACACAAAATAATGATGCAGATTTTCTCCATAGTTTCAATCAGTGGCAATTCCACCTGCTGGCTACATCTAGGAGGGTATAGGAAAATGCTTTCTTTGACACACATGAAGCTTGCTGCCACATTGTTTGTGTTGCTGCTTCTACAATCAGAGGATAGTTTTACAGCTCAGCACACTTGTAGGAGAACGCTAACTCCTTCTACATGCTCACATTGGCTAACACAATACTGAGTCATGGAGAAGAGGGACAGACTTCCAACCCTCACAAAGAGAGCAAGACCCGTAGGGATAATTTCGACTCCTGGCTTCAGAAGGAGGTGATATCCATAATTACTGAGACAAGCAGTGCAGATAAATTCAGAGTTAAAGGAAACAGTTCTGCATGCATATTTCCTTACACCCTAAAATAAATTTTAATTAAGTGTTGATGTCAGAACAAAGCATACATTTTTGCTGTTTTTTTAAGTTGTTTTATAAAACCTGAAGTGACCAGCTGTCTTTTACAGTATCTCAAAAGTTAATAGTAAATAGTACAGGAGAATCAGTCCAAAATTACTTGAAAGTAAATTTGATTTTCATTAAGGAGGTGATGCTCTGACTGCAGTTATTTTAATGTTAATATACACAAAATATATGTTCACACATATTAATATACAAATCTGGCCATGTAAATAAAATTTGCACACACTTGTGTCCTCCACAGGCTGGTACTTAATACTCTAGAGTGTGCTCAAAGGCTTTCTTTAGAACATATGAGGGGAGTTCCATTGAACTTCTCACACTCTGAAGTTTCCATTGGTGTATCCTATCACTCCTTCCTCATTAGGAGCAAGAGCAGCTGTTCCCTGCTCTCTCTCTCTCTCTCTCTCTCTCTCTCTGTCACACACACACACACACACACACACACACACACACAAATACACACACACACACACACACATGACCAGAGTTCTGATATTAACCTACTGTTCACATTAAAATTTTCCATATAAAAAATAACATATAAAATAATACAAAATCAAAGTCTCTGTGGGTCACAATATACCAGAGCGGAAAAAACCCACCTCAAAATTCTATTAATATCAGAAATATAAAATTACATGGCATTCATATAAATAGACATGCACATGTATTTACACTTGACAGCGTGCTTTTCAAAGAATGCAAAATGAACATGGTCTGAAAGGAAATTAATTCAAATCTATTAAATATCTTCATTAGTTTAATAAATGTTCATAGACTCAGTGAGGTGCTCTTTCTTTGCTTCTGAAAGTGACTAACCCTCTTTAACAGGTGGTCTCCATAATTTATGGAATAAACAACTGACAAAAATATATGAAAACTAATCTTAATAATCTAATTAGATAATAAGAAGTGTGAAAAGTCATTTAAAAATTCCCAGCATGCCTCATACTTTGTGCAAATCACCTTATTATAATAAATGTTTGAAGCAAATCCCCTGTTGTGCTGCAATGTCCTCTCTGTCCTTTTGGGGCTCTTAAAGATATCAACAGATGACTCCAACGACAGGAACTGTTCTTAGACAAAAATATTCAAGTGTCCCAAAGGAAAGTGTGTTTAAGGATCAAAGCAAAAATTATGATTCATAAAAGGATTCATAAAAATGTAAAATGGAGGGAAAAGTGTAGATACTGCCAGGGGCGTCATAGCCGGATGAAAAGTGGTACTGAGTTACCAGGGCCCCATACGAGGGGAGGGTCCTTGAGCAGTCTGGAATATTATTTTCCTTTAAATATTAATATAATTAAAATATCAAAGCAAGTGTTGCTTACTAATGTAAATTTAATGTTTTGGGTAAATTAATCGGCTGACTGATGACTTGAATTGTGTGTCCTAGTCTTCATATAGTATCTGAGGACAGGCCTCACCCCTTGCACGAAATGGTTTAGTCCGTTTTCACCGGGCTTTTTAACTAGGCCCATTTATTTTAGCGTTCATTCTGCTGAAGGCAGTGGGCATTAATCTGTGCTATGGAAGATAATGCCCAAGAAAGCTAAATATAGTTTTCAGAAAAGAAAAGAGAGGCAGGAAAGAGACAAAAAAGAAATGAGGAAAGCAACTGCTAACAAACTTATCTTCCAAGAAAGATGAGCCCAAATGTGAAAGCAAATAGCCTACATTAAATGAACTCCTGTGGTTACCACTGCAGCTGTCAGTGCTAAAAACTGCATAACACAAAATTAGAAATAAAAATGTCTTATCTGTAATTTGTAAACTCTAAATACATTTTTGTTTATGAAAAATTGCTCAATTTTTATGCAGGCCTTTGATGTTAGGCTACCTTTGGTGGCATTTACTGTTATAGATTTTAATCCAATAAAACAAAGATTCAGTGAAGTCTTGTGTGATTATGCTATTTTTTGTTATACATTTAAGAGTTGTAATATTAATGTGAGGCACTGCTTGTGCATAGGCCCCAGAATTTGGTACTACACCCCTGTCTACTGCAAATACAAGTGCCAAAATTAGTCATGTTCCAAGAGCCATTTTCATTTATTCATTCATCTTCCATCACCATTTAATAATGATCCGTGTTGCAGTGGGTCCAGAGCTTGGAATCACTGGACGGAAAGCAGAAACAAACACCAGTCCATCATAGGGCATAATACACTCACCCAGTCATTCAAAACCCACTCACCCAGTCAGTGGCCCGAGGCGAGGAGTGAACACAGGATCCCACACAGGACTTTGTGGCAGTGACTCTTAATGTAGTGCGTTTATGGTGCTAAATCTTATAGAGCTTTGCAGCATTTCTATTGGTACATTTATCATTACATTTTCACACATGTAGGATGATGTAGTAAACTACAAATAAAAAAATTGAGTTTTTCTTTGGACAGTGGTGATATAGATATACAAACTTTCCTAACAGCAGATGAATGAAAATGACTTTATGAAAAATAGTTACAGTTTCCTTTCCTCCGTCACTGCACCTGGATATGACCTTATCCACAGATATAATTACATATTCCTGTCTAGCTCCTATACCCTGAAGGGTCCATAACAATCTTGTTCTGTTTTATTTAGGTGATAAGCAGAGAGGAGGATGAAGAACAGGAGGAAGTGAAAGAAGAGGAGAAGGAGCCTTTAACTTCAGCTGGACTGGAGAATAAACCTGAAACAGAGCATGGTAACAGTCGGACACAACATAACATAAAGTCATAGCTTTAATGTCTGTTTATGGTCCATTAATCATAAATCATACACATTCTTTTGTCTAATCAGACTCTACTCCACAAGGATCAGAAGAAGCATTGGTCCTGGTCAGTAGCCAGTGTGCAGACTCTCTGATCATGAGACCCTCTCAACAGATGCCTCTAGATACAGAGTCTAGACCTGAATCTCCTATAGGAAGTGGTGGGTGCAACCCTATCTTTTAGTTCAAATTAATACTCTTGCTTTGCTTGCTGTTGTGCACCAGCTGTCTCCTGACTGTGTATATCCGTTTTCTATTTGAAGAGTATTCGGGATACTCTGGATACTCTGGATATTCTGGATACTCCTCAGTGTCACAGGAATTGTCATCAGTAGCCAGCCAACATGTGACCCCTGTTGCCATGACTACCAGACAGCGTCCAGTAACGGCTATGAGCAGAGCAAGAGATCTCTCTGTTCATAAGAGATCCAAATCACAGATGTTTACCAGTGACATTCACGCCCAGACCACTACATCCAGCCAAAGCTCTCTGTCATCCTCTGTAACCAATTTCAGCTCGTCCGAGTCTTCAGCAACATTGCTACTCAGGCAGTCATCTTCAGATGTCACTACAAGCAATCTAATTACAGACTCAGCCTTGAAAACTGGTTAGTTGTTTGTTGGTGTTCATTTCTACCATGAAAGCATTGGACTGCGATATACACTGGGTGTACAAAATATGGTTAATACCTGTTCATCTAACATTTTCTCTGAAATCAAGTGTACAGTAATAAATGGGAGTTAAAGCATGGTCTTCTGGAGTGCTTCTTGTGGCAGGCTTCAGGTTAGATGTTGGACCAATGCTTTAAAAATTTGATTGCCTTCATCAGCAAAAGTATTTCTGAAAACAAGATGTGATGTTTTTACTTGTTAGATTGGATTGCTCTGGTCATTGCTTGGCATTGGGCATAGTGCATTTATGATGCTTTTCTACTACATGGCACCTATGCTACTCTAATTGACTCTATGTATTTGGCATATTTAGTACCTGCTCATTCATGTTTCCAACCATGGTAAGTAGGAAATAAATTGTTACATGTAAAACGTGCAGAGCACTGACTGGCCAGATAGACTTGTCAGTTTACACAACAGGGGCACAAATGCAGACATACAGCACAAATGCTCTCCAGTTGTAGCTGAAGAAAAAGTCTAGTGAGAGAAGGAGAGTGCAACAAGGAACAAAATTTTTACTGTGGCTGAGCTCCACAGTCGTCATGGTTTGCAAAGCCTGTGGTTCCCTTTAGAGATGGCGTTTTGCGGTGTTGCAAAACACCATCTCTAAAGGGAACCACAGGCTTTGCAAACCATGACGACTGTGGAGCTCAGTCACATATCAGTAAAAAGTTTGTCTACATTTCAGGGGGAGCTGTGGTTGTGGAAAATGAATTGGGGTACCAGAGACCAAAAAGTGAGTAGAGTGAAGTATTATGGGTAACATACAGTGGAAAGTATTAGATTCCATTAGATTCTCATGAGCTGTGCTTATTCAATTTGCAAAGTTTTCTATGAAGGTTTCTGTATGTTTGAATGCCCATGTCAACAATGGCTATACCTAAATTCACATTTCTAAAAAGAGAGACCTAGACACTTTTGGAAATATATAGTGAGTTTCCCAGACAAGGATTAAGTCCAGTCCTTGACTTCACAGCATTCATAATAGTTAGTCCCTACTGAAAGAAAATGTTGTATAGGATTCAGAAAACTGACCTAAAATGTACAGCTATAAAAAATACAGCTTAAGTGCCTTTGCTCTAAAACCTTGTTATATGTTACCTATTCGTCTTCAGAGACCCAAGAAGTGAACTCATCAAGCAACGGACAAATTATTTCAACTGATATGATGGCCGGGCCACAAATATCTGGAGCTGTTAAGGATTGTCCTAGGTCTCTGAAGACCTGGAGGACACAAACCAACCTGAGCCCCGCTCTGAGCCAAACAACTCAAGGTATGTCCACACTGGAGCCAACTACATTGTTTCTTTTAACAAACAGAGAATTCTGGGAAGGGGTTGGACATAATGTCAGAGATCTGTAGCCAGCAGACAACAAATGCCATCATGACAATACCAGGGCAACCTGTCAGATGTGGTAATAAGACAGTACACATAAGCCTAATGTGCCCAGAAACATCAATGTACCCAAACTCTTCAACAAATATGACACAACAGCAAATCCAGACTGAGCAATCAACATCTGAAACCTTTTCACAAAAGGCTTTTACAGAAATGTCTTCTTTTGTGAATGGTAGGTGTAATAGGTGCTTTTTCTTATCAGGCCATAGCCATGACTTCTAATCTCATTCTCACACCTTACTTTGTTACTTACGTTTGGTCACAACTTAATTATCGCATTTACATGGCTATTCTCTTCTGTTAATCAAATCAGAAAATACTCTGGACTTACATGAAGTGAAGCCTGTGGTCAGCTGTCTGGACAGTGGCCCTGCAGTGAGTCCTAAAACTATGCAAGCAACCAATCAAAGCGCTTTAAAGCAGTCTCCAACATTGAGTGAGCCAGTTTCAGATACATGTGCCAATCCTGTGGCCCCTTTCTCCAATAAACAGTCTGTCAGCACCCCCAACAAATCAATGGAGGTCTCCTATAAAACTGGTGAGTTCAGTTATTTTACTTTGAGCTAAGAAATATATAATACATCCCAATATATTAGAGTATTAATTTAAAGTTAAATGAAACTACACTGTTTATGGATGAAATCTACACTTTTAATCATGCCCTCACTCAACCTAAAAGATTTTATAGATTGATTACTACATTTAGACCTTATTCATATATGTGATACATTCATTAATAACTAGTAATAACCAGTTTCAGTAGGTGTATTAGTTAAAGCATTCAGATAATAATGGCATATAAATTCACACCAAAGTGAACTAGTTAATATTTACTGACAAGAAAACCTGACTACCTCTCTCCTTTCATACTTCCTGTTTCTGCCAGAGCGCTTACTTTCATCACAAGTGATAAGACCCGCGGTCAACGTTCAGTCGGATGTGGTAACCATGACAATACCACAGCAACCTGTCAGCACTAAGACAATACCCATGAGTCCCAAATCTCTGAGATCAACCAATCAAAGCCCTGCTCCATTTAAATCAACATCAGTTACAATGAGACAGTCAACCTCTTCTGGTCAATCAGCTTCTGAATCCACTGCATCTGTAAACAGCCACCATGTGGCTCCCTTCTCTGTGACATCTCAGATGGCTTCCTGCTCTACGAGAACTTTTGGATTTGCCTTTAGAGATGGTGAATAAAAATAAAAAAAGTAATTTTCTTTCTTGTTATTTTTCATTCTCAACCCAGTGACCAGTTGCTTACTGGAATGTTTCTGTTTCCTAGATCATTCTCATACAGTTAGATCAACCACTCAACAGGCCGAATCAGTTAATGGCACAACACCACAACAACCTGCAAACAATTTGACTGTTCCTATGAGTCCCAGGTCTTTGCGATCAACCAACAAAAGCCCTACTCCATTTAAAGCAGCATCAACACCCACCTCAGCTGCTGGGTCACTCTGTAGATCTGGTGAGTGATGAAATTCAATTTTTTTTTCCTCTTCTATGTCCTTCAACATAGCAGATTTTCCAAGGTTATGAGTGATACATGTTTCATGTTACTGGTTTTATCTCTGCCCAAACAGCAGAAGCCTCTGATTCAGACAAAATGATGTCAAACTCTCATTATGAAGTGGCAGTATCTGAGTCATCTGCAAATAGACCTGCTTCCAATTTAAATGTGCACATGAGCCCAAATTCTATGACAAAACCACCCAGCTGGAACTCAGCTCAGTCTCCTTCCCCCAAACTGAAGCCCAAATTATTGTCTACTTCCAACTTCCACCCTGCTCAGCCTGGTTGTACAAATCTAAATCCTACCAAATCTCCTGCTACAACCCGGAAAGAACTGCTCGAGAAATTAGCTGCAGCTTCACCGACACCTCTCATGGCAGGTGAGATGAAATAAAGTATATTTACATAATTAATAGATGTACAAATAAGTTTTAAATAATATTTTTTCTGTGTAACATAATAGTAATTGTAAATTATCCTGCTCGTTTGTCATTTAATGTTAGTTGTTACTTAGTATTATAAATTGTCATTTGAAGAAAATAGTCTTTTGAAAATGTAAAAAAAAAAAAGTATTTTGAAAATGGCGAGGAAGAAAAAATATTCGTTACTGAATTTGTTATGATTACCATCAAGGAAAAAGTACATGTAAATTTTTGTTTAGATTATTTAAAAAGTTAGCAATCGTATTAATATGTGATTTTTAGTTGTTGTTGTTATTTTATTAAAATGACATTGGTAATTTTTTTACAATGCAAATGTAACCTTGAAATCACAAAGAGCAAGAAAATGTTTGAATTTTTAATTACAATTATATATTACCCAAAAAGCATATTCTACATAAAATTCTCAGCCTCAAATTATTACATATTGTCTTTACTGAATAACGTACCACCAAATTTTCAGGTCCAGATCAGTCATCAGCCAGTAATGTACATCAAGAATCTCCTACCATGGCTATTCCACAGTCCCCTGTCTCCTCAATGACTAGAATAAGCCCTCAGATACCAAGAAGGCTCTTGGCTTACAACTCTGTCCAAACTTCAGCTACCAGTCTCAGCCGTGCTCAGTCTGTTATTCAGCTCTCAACAGCCAGCCTAAAATCTGCACAGTCTTCAGGCCTAAACCCAATGCTCAATGGAGCTCCATATTCAGCATTGCCACCATCTGTAAACCTTTGTAAGTGTATATCACTATTTTAACTTTGAGATTTGTTGTACAATTACCAGAAGCTTACCTTTGATATCATTAAATCCGCTCTTTTCAATCAGGTCAACAGGATGTGAGGTCAACCAACGAGCCTGCAGTTTCTCGAACCATCTCACAACCTCAGCTGTCCATTGGATCTCTAAGCAGACGTGCAGAGTCACCAACTGGAAGTGGTAGATCAAGCTATTTACTGTAGTTATTGTCAGCTCCGAATTACATTGGGTTAAAAGGGTCATAAAAAACATCAATTTGTAATTGTCTCACATTAAAAATATGTGGTAAATTAAATATCTAATCACTTCCTGTTTCACTAGAGTATAAATATGAGATAATCCAAAAGCTGTATTTACAATATCAATATTTTGGATTGAAATATTTATGACTTTAAGTCACTGATTTATTCTTTATTAAGCTTGAACTTTAATGGACTTTTTTATGTATTTTTTAATGAATTAATTGTATTCCCTAAGAATACTCTGGCTATTCGTCAGTGTATTCTTCTGTGTCTCAGGACATTAAATTATCAGCAAACAGTCATCATGAGACTTCCACCCAGCCAGCTGTAAGTGCTATAATTCGCATGAGCCCCAGAACTCTCAGGAAACCACCCAGTCACAACTTGGCAGTGTTTCCTACAACCTCACAAATAGGTAATGCTCAGCTAGACAACTACATCAACATCCTTAAGTACTACATTATTATATGCTCTTTCTGCTTGCCCTCTAGTGGCCAGTCTGCCAGAAGAATGAAAATCAGTTCAGATTTTGTTTAGATTGTAGTTTGATATTAAGCTGTTAGTGAGTTAGTGTAATGTGGGTGATAGCTGCAAAAAAAGAACCCTGTACAGTAAATAAAAATGTACAGCTGTTTGCAAAAATAATTTTAATAACAATTTAATAACAATAACACATATTTAAATGGTTGCTTACTTTCAATAACTATATTTATATCCCTCATTCAAATAAATTCCATCCAAGCTACTGAAGAAAAAATGCATAGTCCATCAAAGCCCCTCGAAAACAGGCAGAAATTACAGATTATAGCTACTGTGAAAATGATATAAACCATGGGATTGCTCCCAGAAAGCAGGGTCTTATTCTTCCCTTATATACCAATAGATGTCCCTTCAGTGTCACAGGAGGTTAAATCACAAGGGATGTCTCGTAACATCTCACAACCTCAGCTGAACTCGTTTGTAAGACGAGCAGAATCGCCTTCTGGAAGTGGTAAGCTCTGTGATTATACTACAAGCTACTCTACATACAGACATTTCAATTAGCCATAATAAATTTTATGTATTTGTTTCCCTCCCCATTTGAACAGAATATTCTGGATACTCCTCAGTTTACTCCTCGGTGTCTCAAGAAGTAGGTTCAGTTCAGAGTTCAGATGGCCGACGAAACCATGATTCTGGAGCCACAACAACAGCTCAAGCCCCTGTCACTTCCATGACTCGCATGAGCCCTATGCCCTACAGGAGATCAGGCAATCCTGACCCTGCATTACCCAATCCCTCTCCTCCATTAAAATCTAAGTTGTTTGGCCAATCAACACCAAGTAATAACTCATATCGTCCAATGACTCAACCTCCCCAAAAGTCAGGTGAGTAACTTGAGTTACAAAAATGAAACAGCAAAGTTTAAAGACACTTACAGGGAAATAAAGTTATAGAAATTTGGTCCAATACACACATTTATCAACATAACATAAGTTGCCTTTCAAGTCATATTGATTATAATTAGGAGGTTGTTGGTCAATGGTGATTCAACAGCAATTCAAGGTCAGAAATCAGAGACAGCATAACTGGCCTCTTAATGTCTTTTACTTTCTTGGTGTGTAGGATGGCCCTCTATCCCCTCACATCACTCAGTTTATATTAGCTGTTGTAAGGTTAATACAAGGCATTGGTAGTTATCATGAAGTACACACTGTTGCCAGTTTCTCACATGGTGTTATGTTCTTGCCCAAATAGACTCTTCCATGTCACAGGAAATGACGCCATTGATGAGCAGCCAGTACACATCCATGTCCACGCCTCAGCTGAACAGTACCCACATTTCTCAGGACAAACCAGCACCACAAAGCCCCAAGTCCTTAAGTAGAGGATCTAACCTTTTACTCTTCAGTCAGACAACATCAGACATGGCCCCTAAGCCCACATCAGAGTCTCCTAGCAGACCTGGTGGGTTCAAAACACCTCAGTTTTAGTATGTAATATCCCCATACTTCTGCTGGACTTGTCTGACTTTACTCCTGTATTCTAGTGTCTGCGGTGAAGCCATGGACCTCCAGCCAAAACATAAATACAAGGCAACCAAGCTGTGGTAGGAGCCAAAGTCATACTCCCTTTGGATGCAACAGCATTCCCATTAGCTTTAAATCTTTTTTCAACCTGTGGTGTTCTGTGTTTTTCTTTTCAGAAAAGTCCTCCAACTTTTCCAAGCCAGTCTCATACTCTGATTCAAAAGACATCTGTGAAAAGTAAGAAGAATTTCTTTGCAGGATGCATGTTCTACTATTGTCCATGTTCTCAAATTTGGTCCTTGAGTACACTACTCTGCTCTGTTTTTCTGGCTTTAATGCACCCAATTTTCAACTTGGGTATTAATGAGAGTTGTTACCGAGCTGATCAGTTGGATCAGACATGTTGGGTTAGTGTGGATGCCTCAGTGGTGCCAGAGCAGTTGAAAATAAATTCAGGGAAGGATTTGTAACTTCTGGACCTGAATTAGTCATTTATTTTTGGGATTTGGGAAAACATGTAAATGTTCAGGGTACGTTAGAATCCAGGACCAAGCTTAGGAACCACTCTTGTACAGAAAGCACAAAATTTGATATAAACATACCTTCACATTATGTGTTTTTGTTTTTCCATAGCATCATCATGAAGTTAGTCAGTGTGTCTGGTAGGAAGAGCTTGACGAGGTCACTGACACTCCCGAAGAGCATGGACTTCCAGAGCAAACAGGATTTATTTAAAAGAATGGATTCTGAACCTAGGAGGTTATTACAAATGTGTTGATGTTTAAAGCAATAGATCCATAATAAATCAAGCTTACATATTGTTTGATCTCCTCTTTAACCTTAATTGCAGTCCATTAACCAAGACTTGTTTGGTGCCTGTACATCTATCTGTCCTTTAGTTTTTTGCCAGAGCTATTGCTGGGGCTAGTGTTGATCAATTAAAATGAAAAATAGTTCTGAAAACTGTTGTGTCTTTTAGAAAACTTAAACAAACCCATTAAAATAAATTTACCTTTTCCTTCTAAGCCTAATAATTCAGCTGTTTCTCCTGTAGATTTCACTGCAGTTTTTCCTTTGCTTGATGTTGAAAGTAACATAGATAATGATTTTAACTTGTTGAAATACATGGGGCGGCACGGTGGCACAGTATATAGTGTCACAGCCACAGCTCCAGGGACCTGGAGTTTGTGGGTTCACGTCCCGCTCCGGGTGACTGTCTGTGAGGAGGTTGGTTTGTTCTCCCTGTGTCTGTGTGGGTATCCTCCAGGTACTCCATTTTCCTCCCACAGTCCAAAAATGCACGTTGGTAGGTGGATTGGCCACTCAAAAGTGTCCGCAGGTGTGAATGTATGTCGCCCTTTGAAGGACTGGTGCCCCCTCCAGGGTGTGTTCCTGCCTTGCGCCTAGTGATTCCGGGTAGGATCTGGACCCAGCGCGACTTTGAACTGGATAAGAGCTTACAAACAATGAATTAATTAATTAATTAAATACATGTCACACATGGGCGGCACGGTGGCGCAGTAGGTAGTGTCGCAGTCACACAGTTCCAGGGGCCTGGAGGTTGTGGGTTTGATTCCCGCTCCGGGTGACTGTCTGTGAGGAGTTGGTGTGTTCTCCCCGTGTCCGCGTGGGTTTCCTCCGGGTGCCCCGGTTTCCTCCCACAGTCCAAAAACACACGTTGGTAGGTGGATTGGTGACTCAAAAGTGTCCGTAGGTGTGAGTGCGTGAGTGAATGTGTGTGTGTCTGTGTTGCCCTGTGAAGGACTGGCGTCCCCTCCAGGGTGTATTCCTGCCTTGTGCCCAATGATTCCAGGTAGGCTCTGGACCCACCACGACCCTGAACTGGATAAGTGGTTACAGATAATGAATGAATGTCACACATGTCAGTTAGTATATAATTAATGTAATGAAAGCCTGTGTATGAAATACACCCTGTCTTTTCTCAGATCTAAGAGCGGGGAGTCAAAGCCTAAACTGAGACGGTCTCAGAGCTGTGACTCAGCCAGTGCCAACAGCATCAAGCAGCTTCTGTTAGAGTGGTGTCGATCCAAAACTATTGGCTACCAGGTACTATACATGAGTTTAACACTGTGATGTTTAGAACTGAATGCTTGTTAACGCTGTGAGGAGTGTGGTGTGTTCGTCCGTGTGGGTTTCCTCCGGGTGCTCAGGTTTCCTCCCATGGTACAAAAACACACCTTGGTAGGTGGATTAGCAACTCAAAAGTGTCCGTAGGTGTGAGTGTGTGTATGTGTGTGTGTGTGTGTTTGTGTGTTGCCTGGGCTGGTGCCCCCTCCAGGGTGTGTCCCCGCCTTGCGCCAATGATTCCGGGTAGGCTCCAGACCCACTTCGACCCTGAACTGGATAAGCAGTTGCAGACAATGAATGAATGAATGAATGAATGAATGATTGTTGTCAGTTGTAAACTTTGTGGTCTGTCATAGGCCTCAGCATGATGCTTAGTGTAGATATCAGTAGATATCTATGATAATAAATGCCAGAAATCTAGGCATGGTTTGTGCTGAGTATTGACAGTAAATAATATTGTTAAGGGCCATTTATTTAAGAGAATATATGTAACACTTGGATGTCACTTTTTCACTTTCTATCTCTCTCTCTGTCTCTTTCAGCACATAAATATTCATAACTTCTCTTCCAGCTGGACTGATGGAATGGCCTTCTGTGCTCTGGTGCACTCTTTCTTCCCTAATGAGTTTGACTACAAAGAACTAAACCCTGATTGCCACAAACACAACCTTGACTTAGCCTTCACCACTGCCGAGTAAGTGTGCACAATTGTGTTTTAGTTTTGTACATTCTCTGGACAAAACGAATCCTTGTTATGTGTTAAAAACAGCAGCAAAATTAAATTCAGAAGAAATGTGAATAATGGAATAATATATTGTGGATATTTTATATTATTACATATAAATGATATATTTTGTAAGAGACAACACTTGTTTCTCTCTCGTTTAGGGAGAAGGCTGACTGTATGCGCTTGATCGAGGTGGATGACATGATGGCCATGGGGCGAAACCCTGACCCCATGTGTGTGTTTACCTATGTGCAGTCCCTTTATAACCACCTTAAGAGATTTGAGTGACCACCTTATTAACTTAATCATGTTTTTGTCATTTTTGTGTAATACTCAGTTAAACGGCGTGTTTAAAAAAACTATTAGCTTTTGTTGAATTCCCTGTTAGTCAAAATGTAAGCATCTGAAAAACTTAATACAAAATGTCTAAATTTTAAAGTGAAAATGTGTGCACATCCATTACACAACACAGTTTATAATGCACACTTACACACGGCAAAAGCGTGACACTGTAGTGTGATGTTTATTTGTTGGATTTGACATGGGAAAAAAGGTCAAGTGTAGATTGTGAAAAAAAAAACTTTGTGATTTTACATTTTTTTCAGTAAATTAACGTCAGCAAGTAAATTTTAATTGTGGATTAATATGTGCAATTAATTGTTACTTTTTCACCTAGATAATCAACAGAACATGTAATTTGACCAGGAGTCATGTTTTGCAAAAAAAATACATATAAATGCTAGTAAATCAATGAGAAATTTATTTTTTTCTTTGATAGTTTAAGTGTGAAACAGGATAATGTTACAATAATGTGATATAGTTAATAAGAAATGATGTGGTTGATGTCATCCATTGTTAGGTAAATATAAACAAAGATATTTTTTGTCTAAGCTGTTTATGTGGCTTCTAAGGGATACACAATACTGAGAACCATGGTTCACGTAGAGTGAATACTGTCAGATTGAAGGCTCTGTTATGCTATACAACATACTGTATGCTGTTTTATTTTATACATCTTTTAAACTCAGGCTTACAGCTTATATTGTATAGCATAATGGGATTAGGACATGGAGTATGTGTTAGAAAGGTAAAGGAAAGGTCAGAGTAAGTCCCTGAGATTAAATAAAGGGACTTGTGTGTGTGTGTGTGTGTGTATTGGAGGGAGATTTGCACCACTTCTGTGAGGAAGAGGGGAAATGATTTCTGGCTACCATGGGGTTTTTGAAAAAGTGTGGTGTGTGTTAAGTATTGCACCTAAAGACGTAGGAAATTCCTTTTGTTTTCACTGAGGAGAGCAACACTGGGGCAGATCAGACAGACTGCTTTGTCTAAACATTTTGGATGAATGGGTGTTTAGTCTGGCAAAATGAGACAGATTAAACTAATCAAATTGATTTGACTTAAAACAGTAATTAACCTGGCTGCTTTATAACTTTGAGTCCATTGAAGTTGTAACAGTAATATAGTGGATGGTTCATTCTGTCTAATTCTTGGAAATGTATTAAAGTCTTCAGTTTAACACAGTCTTTAGCGTTTCTAATCATTTCATATACTTCTTACAGTCTTATGGGCTCACACTAGAAAAATATGGAGGATGTATTTAAGGGAGTAAACTGATTTAAACAGAAATATATGTTGTTTTGTTAAGAGCATTAATTGTTATTTATTGTTGGTCATTTTTGAAAAATGTTTCCTTCAGTAATCAAATATATATATAAAAAAACGTAATGTATTCAACTTTTTTATTTGTCTGCTACTATGTATAAGATGATGTGTGTGTGTGTGTGAGAGAGAGAGAGAGAGAGCGCTTTAGTTGTGGGTGTTATTTTGTCTCTATTCACACACTGATATTGTGGGGACTTTTCTTCCACAAGATCACCAAAATTACGTTTGGTGTTAGTGTTGGTTCGAGTTCAAATAAGGTTAAGGTAAGGGCTATAGTTGGGCTAGTAGAAGTTATAAACCAAATGGACAAGACTTAACGAAATTGAAGTCCCCACATTTGCGCGCACTTTGTGTGTGTGTGTGTGTGTGTGTGTGTGTTTTGAACACACCGCTGTGTGATGGACTCTAATGACTCACTTATGGTCAGTTTACATCAAACACTGAGGGCTCGCCGCGACAGTGGATTCCAGGCGCGAGCTCCAGCTTTAATGATGCAAATGAAGCTCCGTTCAGCAAAACTGTTTAAAAAAAACGCATTTTTTTTTCAGTGCAACGCTTTACAGTACAACATTTATTTGAATGTTTACAGTAAAGTTCAAAAAAGTTAACTTGTCCGCACATTAAATATTTTTGCCGAGATGAAGACACATTTGTTTGTTTGATATCGAAATGTATATCATCACGAGAACCCAAAAAAATAAATTCACGATATTTAAACAAAATGTTTCCATTTTCTTGAGAAAACAAAAATTGTTCTATAAACATTAAAAAAAAAACATGGAGATTTTCGGTTCGGTTTTTGCAGACATACTTAAAAAAATTTTTAAATAAACACAATGGTAAATTGTAAAAACCGAGAACTTCCTTCAAATCCAGTTTTTGTTTTACAATGAGAGGTATTTACGGCAGAGAAGTTGGAGCAGCAGATTATTGCAGTAATCTCTGGCTCAGATTACGACTGGACTGTTACTGTTTATTGTAGAGTTCACTGCTCCTAATCCAGAATAAAATCAGTATCACATCATCTTTCAGACTCAGATTACAATCACAGATCAGCGGATCAGATTTGTCCACAGATATTCACTTCATCTTCCATGTCTGTGGATTCCTTTTACATATTTACTGTATAACGCGGATTTATGAGTCTGTATTAAAAACGAAGATATTTACACGATTCAAACGCCAAAACAAGTTATCAGAATATTCAAAAAAAGCTTGTTAGCGAATTAAGCCAAGTTTTTATTTCATCTGAAAATTTTACACTGTATGAGGTATATCTATATAATATATTTATATATGTCTATAGTTATTTATATTTACATGAAATCAACCAAACTCTGTCAAACATAATATTTGTTTTTATCAATTAATTATATTTGTATGTTTTTAAATATTAGATATTTGAAAACACATATAAATGAGAAAGTCCTCACAAATCTCTATCATTTAACTACAGGTGTAGATCCTATTCCAAACAGAGGACCAACATAAAAGGAATGCCTTTAATGAAAACGAATGAGCAGCGTTTGAATGGAAAAAATCTATACAAAATAAAGCGATAACTAGCTAAAGTGAGTGGGGAATCAGCGACCCAACTTATGTGCGTTGGGTTAACTTTTACTTGTCCATGAAAATATTTTTGTCACAAAAAATATTCAGGTGTGAAATCTACGTGTAAAAACGGCACGCGATGAAAGGAGGCGGCGGATATTTCCGTGGGGCTCCTGTCACAGGTCTTTTCCTTCAGACAACTTCCTGCACTGATCTGCGCTTTCCTGCCCCCCCCCTCAAAAACCGTTAGACGCACTACTGAGTGGGTGATCGAGGTCCAATGATCAGCATCCGGTACAACGGGATTATTTCAAACGCTTTTTGCAAACCACGCCCACACGTTTCAAATTAACAAACACTAAAAACACTAAAGGAATAATTATAAATATATATATATAAAAAACAATTACACGTCTGGAAACGTAAACAAATTTAGAACTTTTAGTTTTTTGTAATTATTTTTAAAAAAAAATTATATTTATTCAGTTACAACCACAAAACTGACAATGAAATTAAACGCTTTACATTTAGGACGTTTTAACTTAAATTGAGGACGTTTTAACTTTAAAAAAGTTGGTATAAATTATATAATGTCTTGGACGAAATGTGTTGTTATTATTTAAAAAGAATGTAATTAAAAAAAAAAAAAAAAAAAAAAAAAAAGAGGGAAAGATTTGTGACATTTTCTTGGTGGACAGTTCAGTCGCTTGCGATGCACCAGGAGCCAATCCGAGGGCAGCACTGCGGTCAGGTGGGAGATAAAAGACTCCTGCGCCCCGGGGAAGACAGTCCGCCCCCTGTTAGTGTGAGAAGTGTGGTGTGAAGTGTGAAGTTTGGGGGGTGGAAGTATAAAGCTGTGAGCTGCGCTAGGGTGTGTGGAGACTGTGGAAGGTGAGGAAGGTGCGGATGTGTCAGAGATGGCTCTGTTCCTGGACCAGGAGCTCGATTACGGACAGAAAAATAGTGAAGACCGAGAATTAGAGTTTATCTTCAACAAGAACCAGTTCACAGGTCAGTAGTCAGTCATATTTCCTTCTTTTATTTTTTAAAAACATAATTTTAACTTGAATTGGGGATTTAAATTGAGCTATAATTCACTCAATTTCAACATTTTGGTATATTTATCTATTTCATTGATCTTTATAAATGTATTGAACAGCAGCAGTTCTGAAAACAGAAATGTAGTAAAAAATTATTAATTTGATATTTGACCATTTTAAATAACGTTGTAATGTATAGCTATGAATTAAATTCAATTATAAAGTATATAATAATAAACTGTAGCAAAAATAATTTATTTTTTCTTAAAAATACTTTTATATTGCTACTCTGAAAGAACTTGATTCAGTTGGACCACAATTTAGTTTTTAAATTGGGTTTTTAATATTTACCTGACTCCCACTGTCACCCTCTCAGAGCGGGGGGTGTCGTCCCCGGAGGCGGAGAGGAGCGTCCACTCCGATGGTCAGAGAAAAAGAAAGAGGACGATTTTCAGCCGCGCGCAGCTCTCGGAGCTCGAGCGCGTGTTCGTCCTGACTCCGTACCCGGACATTACACTGAGAGAGCGGCTCGCGGCCCTGACCCTGCTTCCCGAGAGCAAGATCCAGGTCAGAAAACACACAGAAGCGCACACAACCATTCACAGAGAGCCACACACAGAACCACACGGAACCATTCACAGAGAGCCACACACAGAACCACACGGAACCATAGAGAATCACACGGAATCATTATATTCACATACAGAACCATGGGGTGCTCACTCATCATTTAGGAATCATTCTTGTGCTAAGATGCTTTTAGGTAACCCACTCCAGTTCTGTTCTGGCTTACAGTCCCTCCAGAATCATTAAAATACACACAATATTATACCCACAATATTATACCCCCCCCCCATACACACACACACACATTAAAAAAAAATGATTAAAGCTACACTGGTATTTAAAGGTTTTCATTCAACTCTGCAGTCATTCAGAGTCAATAGATTGAATTCTGACTGCGAGCCCTGTGTAGTTTCATACGTTTACAAATATTTTAAGATATAATATTTAATATTTAATATAAATATTTAGGTGTTTCCAGAGCTTTAAAAGTTGCAGAGGATTATAAAAAATCAGAGATAGTTGAAATCAACAATAATATTAAACCATAAAAATATTTATCAGCTGTAAATAATAATAATAATTAATTAATTAAATAAATTATTATTGTTATTATATATCAGGCACTTCAATTCAGCCTTAACTTAGATATAATCTTAATAAAGAATTCTATTATAATTTACAGTATATTATTATTAAAATATACAAAAGCTTCAGATATCATCTAAATTTATACATTTTCTTTAGTTGTGAGGTATTATTAATGAATTGACACAAATTTGGAAGTGATTACATGCTTTTGTACTGAAAAGTTGATGGAATGATTTTACATCATTTTTATGTGCATATAATGTATGAACAAATATCTACTCTTTTGGAAGGACTTTAGACCAGATACTAGAACATTGCTCTAAGGATTTGATGGCATTCAGCCATGATGATATTACTGAGTGAGATGGTGGGTGGAGCTCCACCAAACCAGATAGTTCCACTGCTTTATAGTCCCATGCTGGGGGAGCTATTCCCCCCTCTCATTTACATTTGGTATTGGGTATGCTGACCTTAGGCTCATGCACATCGGTTCTGTGGAGAGGATACGAGTCTTTCTCCAAAATGCATGCAACTTAAAGTAATAGAGTGAAATTATTTTGTATATAATTGTTTTTATGCTTGGAATAAAATGAAAAAATGTCAATATTTTATTTGTGGCAAAATTATTCACCCACCAGGTCTGGTCATATAGCAGGTGGTTTTGGTGACTGAACAGCCTTTGTCCTTTGCCAGGTATGGTTTCAGAACAGACGTGCTCGCAGCATTAAAAGTGGCAGGCTGACGAGACCGGTGAAGAGAAGCCCAGGCCAAGAGGTCACCTCTGGCTGTAACCTGGAGGTCAGTTTACCTCAGGCTGGACCAACGGTTCCTACCTCAGTCAGGATAGAGAGGTACCCAGCCCCTAATCGGAATGCCCAGCATCCCCAGCAGCACCAACACCATGGATCCAACCTGGACTGGGCCAAAAAAGCCTTGGGACCATGGTCTCAGAATCTACCTCATCCCACACCACCAGCACCTTCAGTCTCTCCTGACCTCCCAGGGGCACTGCCTTGGGGAACAGGGCCTGGGAATCAGCCTGGATCTGTTACCATCAGTCAGACAGTGAGGCCTGTCCACTCTGCATGCCAGCAGGAGTGGAGTGAGTTTGGGCAGGTCAGCACTGGTACAGTGGCAGCTGGAGGATTTTCAGGGAATCTGGGTAAACCTCAAAGCAGCATCCACTCCAGCAGGTGCCAGTCTATGGAGCAGGTGGTCAGCTCAGCTCAGGGTTATTGGGACGGGGCCATACACCGACAAGGACAGTGCACTACTTTTGTGCACTATCCTCAGACTTCCCTAGCGGACATCTCCGACCTCATTTACAGTGCTGCCGTCGTCACAAACCTCACAGATTTCTGAAGTTTGCCAGTGGAACAACAGCTTCCAGCTGACACCTTTTATTTGGAGTTAATTTTCTCAATAGGAACAAATTCGTTCAACAGATTTTGTCATATTCACATGGTTTATATGACAATTAAAATAAGAAAACATCATAACTCTTGTACAACAGCCTATTAGCTAACAGTCACCTAGCATCCAGAGATGTTTTCATGAACACAGCTATGGCAGAAAAATGGGTGGATTGTACATTTATAAAAATGTTATCATCAATTTAACATTTGTACAGATATATTATTAACTTTTAGATGCATTATTTCCTCTGATTCACAACTCTGCCACTCCATCAGCCTCTGCTTCCCAATTTTCCACATAAAACAGTATGATGGTGACTCTGGGCTCAGTTCACAAGGATGTTTAGCAGTGACTGAGCAAGCTTTACTTTAAATCATTAGCAATGATCCCATTTAATCTGTTGAATTCAGGTTAAATTATATTGAGATACCTATTTAAACTGATACACTTCCTCTGTATACAAGATAATCGACCACCGACTTGCAATGAAACTACTTCATGACAACCATAAAACAGCACACTCTAAATTGTAGGGATAGTTACCAAACTTCAGTTGTGTATTAGAATGCATAAGCAGTTTTTTGATCTGTGAATATGGCTTTTTACAAGTCATCCCAGTGATGAATAAAACACATCAGTTGTACCTTAGTTTCCCATTCTGTCACTGCATTCACACAGACTCAACTGATATGTATCAGGTATTTCATACTCTGTAATATTGTTTATATATCTTCTGTATATAAGGTGTACAACACGTGTATTTGAATTTGTGATTTAATATTTATGTCAGAATGTGTTGTTGTGAGCATGTTTATATTATTATCAATAAAATACACACTAAACTAATGTATGTGTCATTTTATCTTTATTACAGTGTTACTACATATATGTGTACAAAACTCCATGTGATGGTTTCACAGACAGGGATTAAGCCTAGTCTTTAACTGTATCTTCCTTTCAATGGAAAATAACAAAATTACAAAATCTACCAAATGGCAACTTCATGGAAGAAACTTATCTGAGGATTTGATGGAATATGATTATTGTAACAAATTTTGGAACAGCTGATATTTTCCCATCTATAAATCACACCACATTCAGCAAAACATTCTTACTGAAACAGCTAGAACACAGCATGGTTCCACCACCATACTTACCAGTGAGGAGGAGATTTTCTTCTGTATAACCTTGGTTTGATAATATGTTAACTTACATTACATAATTTTATTTGTTTGTCTTAAATTCATTTCTGAGTGAAATTTAGCTCATTTCTAACTTGAAATTAACTTGAATTTTTAGCTTATTTCTAATGGGTGTTAATATGGATCTGACTGCAAATTCATTTACTGAATGTATCAAAAATGTGGGTTATTAACACCCACTGTTGTTTATGATCTAGGGCATTCCCCTGTTGGAGATTAAGTTCTGTTTAAAGTATCACAAATGCAAAAGTTAGACTTATCGGCTGCAGTCCTTAAAAACAGCCTTTACTGGTGTTGCTAAAGAGCTAAATATTTTTCTCCTTGAGATCTCAGTAAACAGGTAGGATACAAACAAACAGAAATATGGACTAACTTAAATACATGAAAAATAAATATTGGTGTTCTTGAGTCCTATCAGCTTACGAGTGGCTTAGTTTGCATGTGGATTTGAGTATCTGGATGGTATATTACAGTTGTGGTTATTATTACAAGAGAGAACATGACTATAGACCTCACAGTTTGCCCGACCTCCTGGACACTGATCTCTGCATATCATAATCATCTCCACAGCCAGGGGTAATCTTCAAATAAAATAAAATAAAATCCCCATAATCCGGGGTGTCAAATCTACAGTCTTATTCAGAGATACTGTGTGTTATTCAGACCGTGTGTGTGTGTGTGTGTGTTTGTGTGCGTGTGTATGTGTGTGTGTGTATGTGTGTTCCAGATGAAACTACATCCCTTAATCTTTGGGCTGATATTGAAGGGATATCTGCTTATTTTTTACAAGCAGGGCAGAAAAATAATACTAACGGCCAGGTTGACCAGCACATGGCGTTATCTGATATTCTGTGACCCCTCACAAATCCTTAGTGTACTTCATAATATCTTTATTTATTTATTTATTTGTAATTTATTAAACAAGGCTGTGTTTACGAACCAATATGAGTGGAGAGTTTATATAATTTATGGTGTAACTTTTAATTTATTTTAAACCTAATTTTATTAGGTAAGTATTTATTAGGTAAATATTATTTTATAAGGTATCAGATAACAGCCAGCAATTCTAATACATTGTGACTTGTGATCTGACTAGTGATTTATTTATTACAGCATTTAGAAAACAGAATTATGTGTTTTTTACTTTAACTATACTATACCGAAAAAGATAAATAATAATATCATTCAAAATCATCATCCAAATTTTGTCTAGACTTGCTACTCCCTAGATAGTGAACTAAGTTATAAAATTCTAACCTTTATACCCAGTGCACTCTGTGTTCTGTGTGGGATTGTAGAAATGTGGCTGACACTCTGATGGCTCTGTTTTAGACATTTACATAGTTTAATTTCAGGGGCCATTACTTACATTTTTATGCAGTGCATTATTTATGGAGCATTTTAAGATGCAGCCCTATACTAGACCACATCCAATGAAAGTCTGTTGTTTTAATTTTGTTTACATGTGGATGTGATACGTTAGAAAAAGTTTGAAAAATTATCAGTCAATACCTTGGCTAGTGTTACAAAGGCACTCAGAAACTCGGATTCAGACAACATGTGTTTATGACGTCATAAATCTAAGAATCATTCCCGTGAACAAGCGTGGGGAACAGAGACGTCAATGAACGTAGTATTATCCATTTCAGCGCCATACAGTTTTTGTCTTGTAGTCAGCTGTCCACTATAAGCTGATCTGAACTCAGTTTACCAGTTCAGTTACAGCGCGATCGTGTTTAATATACTCAATGAAATCTGATCTGGGATCCGTACGGAGCTTGACTTCGTCCTCGCACAGTTTTAACTGAAGTGACCCAAACAGAGATGGCGGCGTGTGTGATCCGCAGAGGGCTGCTGTCTGTCGTAAATAAATATAATAAATATGAAAAATATAATACATTTAGTAAACATCAAACGCTCCGGGCGCTTAGTGTGGATCTCAACAACAGACACGAAGGAAACCGGCGCTGTTTACAATGTTTCGGGCTTTTAAATGTACAACAGAGACGGTCCATGTCTTCACGGTAAGAAGTAGATAGCTCTCATGTGGAGGCTAAATTTTCCATTCCGCCTTAAATGGTGCAGCGTTTCCTGTAATACTTCAGGTGAAAATAGTGAATTAAAAAGAGCAGAAGGCGAATAAGTAACTTATTTTGACAGTTGGAAACTGTATATGTTTAACTTACTTGTGAGGATGATTTGGCTTTCTATTATTATTCGAAATATCTGTTCCACCTTAAACGGCGCAGATGTTACTTTGAAATTTAAGTTGGAAAACAAATTTCGAATAAGACGCCAAATTTGCTTACAAAATTAAATGAGTTTGCTGAGGATCAGACATTGGTTTTATTTAAAAAAAATCCATTATAAAGTTGACTTAAATGCAGTTAACTGCTGCACCGTTTAAGGTGGAACGGCAGGTTTGAATAAGAAGCTAACTTCAGCTTTGTGTTTAGATCAGTTTGTGTCAACCCAACACGTTTAAATATAACTATTCTGCAAATATGGTAATGTGCTACAAATACGTCTCTAAATACTTGACCAATATTCCGTCTTATCAAAATTATTATAACCACTATCATTATTATTTAACCTGTAGTTAGGCCATTAGCTGCCAGGCTAACATTCAGGTGGCTGCTACATGGAGGCTGTTGTGTAACAGCTGAAACTGCGCAGCTCTCTCTGAAGGCAGCAGCTTTGCAAGGTCAGCTTTTACTACAATATACAGACAATTACAAACACTCTGTAGGTCAAAATAAACATTTTAACCTTGTTAATGTGTCCCTGTGATGCGGTGTTCCCAAGAGATTTTCATAGGGGCAGAATCAGACTGCCAGGTTTTCTTACGTCATAAACCTAAGTAAGCAACCCCCTCAACTTGGGCGGAAGGGTTTTCAAGCTGCTGGTGAATAGTGGAGGGCTGGGTGCAGATAGTGTTAAACTTTTTTTTTCTAAATTGATTAACAAAAGTTATTCCCCCCCCCCATTTCAATGTAATGAAATAAAACATTTTCTGTACATTAATTATTAAATACAATAACTGAACCTTAATGTGTGCATTAACAACAAAATCTTCTGTCAGTTTCAGTTTACTTGCATAGTCTGTTTAATCATAAGTTCTAATAACGTGTATCGTCTGTCTGTCTGGCATGGCAACAAGCAAACGTGTAACTTTTACAATAACACAGTACAGGTTTTGTCTTTTGACCGATTAGGATAGGGTATGGTTTTTAAAGAGCTTTATTTTTCTACTTGTGTGGGGAAAAATACAAAACGAGTAAATATGTGTAAATTTATTTTATTTGACTTTGCGATGTATTAACAGGGCTTTTCAGCACTGAAAATCTGGATATTTTAGGTAGGATTTAGGAAAGAGGACATAAATATTTAGAATATGATAATAATAATTAATATTGTTATATTAAATAAATAGAAATAAAATATTGTTTCCTGTTCAGCTTATGTCTTTTTTAGGGGGTTTTGTACATTGTACAAATATTGAGCTTTACTAAAAACAAAAAGTTTGTTAAAGATCCGACTTCATTAGGATGGGGCCGTAATCTTAATTAAGTAGTCTCTGGTGGCAGGAGCTCTTCCCGTGTTTACCTATAGCTCTAAAGCATTTTACAACACAACAGAGAGAATATGGACTAAACCAGCCTGATTTGTGTTTGTAAAAATTGTTTGAAAATCATATTAGAGTTTGATCATCGTGTGACTGATGTGAATCCTTTGGATTAGAGTCTTGAAACATCAAAATAAATCATGATCACAGTTCTTAGAAAACAAAGCAGGGTCTGGTTTAAGCTCAAAAGATATGATAATGGTAAATAACATGTCAGAAGATTATACACATAATTATCTTAAATCTGTGGACGTATTTAATAAAAGATACAAGCCTTCATCTAATGTTCGGCTTGTGAGAAACAAGTGCTGTGTTGTTTACAGTTATGATTATTCTGGAAGTATACATGTTTCCTAATGCCACTGGGTTTTATTTTTGTTTTCATGTTGTGATCTTGTTGTCTTTGTGTTGTGTGTTTGTTTTTCCTTTTGTGTCTTATTGTCTCAACATCTTTATTTTGTGGGTCTGCATGTGTGTTTTTCACTTGTTGTGTATTTATTTCTGTCACCATTTCTCTCTCTCTCTCTCTCTTTTTTTTGGTGGGGTGGTTATTTGTGTTTTTGGCTGTGGGTCTGTTTCTTTTTTATGTCTGTCCTGCGTGTGACCTGTTTTGGTCAGTAACAGGCCAGAAGGGAAAGTGCTGGAGACAGTGGGAGTGTTTGAGTCTCCAAAGCAACATGGCAAATACGAAACAGGACAGGTAAGCTCCTTAAAATGTGGCATGTTAAAAAAAAAAAGTTTCTCTAAAAACAAGCTCTATATTAACATACTATAATATACATGTGCAAGGGCGGCACGGTGGCGCAGCAGGTGTCCGCGTGGGTTTTCTCCGGGTGCTCCGGTTTCCTCCCACAGTCCAAAAACACACGTTGGTAGGTGGATTGGCGACTCAAAAGTGTCCGTATGTGTGAATGTGTGTGTGTCTGTGTTGCCCTGTGAAGGACTGGCGTCCCCTCCAGGGTGTATTCCCGCCTTGCGCCCGATGATCCCGCCTTGCGCCCGATGATTCCAGGTAGGCTCTGGACCCCCCGCGACCCTAAATTGGATAAGCGGTTACAGATAATGGATGGATGGAATATACATGTGCATCTTGGAGGAAGCAAATCTTCACCCTCCCAAATTAATAGCATTAATAGGGGAAAATCAGTGGTGGAATATGGAAGGAAAATTAATAGTTTGCTAAATAGAAGGCTTTTAAAACTGCAACACAAAAGCTTTTCTCTTTGGCTCTGAAATATATTTTCCTACACATGAATAATGCCTGCACAGGTGCTGAATTTTTTTCCCTACTCTAGCAATGCATGGTGTGATTTTACTAAAAATCATCTTATTTATAACTGGAAAATAAAATGGCCCATTTGATCAATAAAATGTATATATAATTTCTGTTTGTTTCAGTTGTTCCTGCACAGCGTGTTTGGGTACAGAGGCATTGTGCTGTTCCCTTGGCACGCTCGACTCTACGATCGCGATGTCACTCCTCCAGCATCCGACAGGTGAATGAACACCTTCCTTTGTTTTTCTCACAGAAGAATACCGCACACTACTTTTCTTTGTTCTCAAAGACTATTCAAGAGTAACATGTTTTGAATTCTTAGTAAAGAATCCTGGCCTATTCATCTGATAGCTGTGACTGTTTAAGATTGGTAAGATGTTTTAATGGGTAAACGAACATGGCTTTTACCACAGACAAGCCTTTTTTTTTTTACTGCTTGGGATGCTGAATGAAACCTGACTTACAACTTTACATAGCAGATCATTGTGAGCTTGTTTCTGTTTTGTCCTGTGGCAACACATAACATATCAACAAAAGAAACTCTCTGTTCCAACAAACATGAATGTTCAAATGCACAAAGCGAATGCATTAATTTGCTAGAACAAAAAATCACTTCTTGCGAATTAAAAAAAATGTATTAGTCCCACAGTCTAACTAAACTTTGATGATGCAAAGAGCATAATATTGAGGTTTCATTGGCTTGATCTACATGGTATGATTAAGATCTGAGATCTAAGTGTAGCAGATTTTTGTGGTCCAGGCTGATGTTATCACATATGTGCTTGATATATCTACATATACAAGCCACTATTTTGTTGCTGATAGAGATAGCATGAATGGAAACATGGTGGATCAAACATTTAATTTAGCATGCGTTCCTAAAATGAGAATATGTGTACGTTGGAGTGTCGGGGTTGGTCTTAAACTTATTCTCAACTACCGAAAGGCCAGGCACTGCAGAAAACATTTGAGAACTACTGCATTTAGGCAAAACAATTTTGCTATTCTTGGCCTGATGCTTGTTTATCACTGAAATGTTGGCCCATTCCTACAGTAAGCCAGAGCCTCCAGGCGCACATGGGTCAAAGGAGGTGAAGGGAAAAACACACACATACTACCAAGTCCTCATTGACACCAGAGACTGCCCACACATAGTGAGTACACACACGCATACAGAATATACTGTACTTTGTTTCTGTATAATCTGAGCTCATAGCCAGTTTACTAAAATACTTTTTTTGGTTTGACAGTCTCAGAGATCACAAACAGAAGCGGTCACATTTCTGGCCAATCATGACGACAGCCGGGCCTTGTACGCCATTCCAGGTGAGCCTGTTTTCTTAACTGTTCACCCTCATCTGTCTTGGTTCAACAGGTCATTGTGTTCCTGGTAGAATCAGTAGCCTTTAGGGAAAAGATGTGTTTTTGTCTCAATTTAACAATTTATGACATGGTACAGTGCATTCTACAGTGCTGTTAAAAAGCATCGCTAACCCTAGCTTCTGATATCCTCTATTTTCCTATAACTGTGGGATGTTCTTGGAAGAATTTTGCTGGGTCACCCATGTTTGGGAAAATTCATCACAGTTCAAAGTTTTCTTTTCTACTGGAATTTTGTTTGACCGTTGCATGGAAAGGGCGCACATGTTTAATAGGACATTTATATGTGTGTAAAAACCTTTGTAATTTGCCTGATCGCAGTTTTTTGACCTTGTTTTTCCTCAGGTCTAGACTATGTGAGCCATGAGGACATTCTGCCATACAACTCTACGGATCAGGTGCCCATTCAGCACGAGCTGTTTGAGAGGTTCCTCATGGTTAACCCTTCTAAAGGTATTCAAAACATTTAAGATACTTTGTACCCGGTTGTTTATTTTACAGAGATGTCTAATCACACTCTGTATTTTTGTTTGTGTGTTGGTCCTTTCAGTACCCCCCTTTGTACCAAGAGATACGTTGCGCGCATGGCAAGAGAAGAATCATCCATGGCTAGAGTTGTCTGATGTACACCGTGAGACTACGGAGAATATCCGTGTTACTGTTATCCCTTTCTACATGGGAATGAGGGTAAGGCTCTGATAGAGATTTACAGAATTTGGCAGACAATCTTCTCCAGAGACACATACAGCTGTAATCATTCAATTCAGTTCCAACTAATTTTACCTGTAGTGTGCTTTTTACAACTGATGATGTTGTTCAGGTTGCAGAGAGTCAGTTTCAGTGGTAGGGGTTTTGCCCAAGGACCGTTACTGGTGTAATACAGAAGATACAGATCAAGTAAATGTTATTGGCTGAAATGCATGCTCTTTTCAGTTAGCTGAAGAAAATTAAGTTCGAAAGTTTAAGTGACATTGTAATCTTATCTCCTTTTTTTTCTTTTGAAATCCTACAGGAAGCACAGAATTCACACGTTTACTGGGTAAGTAAAAAGAAAAAGAACAGCTGGAAAGCCTAATGTGTGGGGCAGAAAAGCTGAGCAATCTCGAGCAACGAAAAGAATGCAGTCAGTTTATTTCTACTAGATTTAGGCCTAGTATTTTTGAATTGTTTAGTCAAACAATGCTATTGTTAGCCATAGAGCTTTGACTTGTTTAATCGAAAGCTATCTTTGTCAATATGTGTATATAGTACCATTTAATAATAAGTCAGTATTAGCATTTAGACATTGTAGCTAGTGCATGTATTTTGGGATCGTGGCTTTTGTTTTTTTTTTAACAATTTCTCAGTCTTTTTATTAAAATTACTTCTCAATTGAATATGTGTGTATTCTGTAGTGGCGCTACTGCATCCGTCTGGAGAACATGGGTAACGAAGTGGTGCAGCTGAGAGAGAGACACTGGAGAATCTTCAGCCTATCGGGTACCTTAGAGACGGTCAGAGGACGAGGGGTGGTGGGCAGGGTAAGTAGTCCAGGCCATTAGCTGGTCATCTGTGTGTATGGCTCTGGAGAAAACACATGAATCACTAAAAGTCCCAGAGAACATTCCCATGTTAAACATTCAATTAAAACGTAAATAAAGCCCACAAGACGGACATATAACAAAACTGCAAAAACCTGGAATAATTCATGGATGAGAGAAATATTAATGTGGGCTGATACATAGAAAAATTATATATGACCAACCAGTTTACACCGCAGGAAAAATTCAGGTGAAGGACATCAGTGATTCATAGTAATTGTGCACTTACACTGGTGGCTATGCCTAAGGACAATTTCATCAGTTTTCCTGGTTATTGACTCCAGTATTTGCTCAGTGAAGCATTATAGTGCAGCATAAAATGGCATGAATCTTGCTGCCTGGATATGTTTTAAGTTACCAGTAACCTCTCCTCTAGTGGGAGATCAGAAACAAACAGACATTGCCATTCTCTCGCTGAGCTACCTTCCCCTTGTAAGGTCTGTATAGGGCCTGTATAGAACACATGTTCTGAGAACTGTGATCCTTTTCAGTGAGCCACACCTTAACAGATTGACTGGGGAAATGTTTAGAAAGCATAAGGAGTTAATGACAAATATACAAACACAATCTTAAATGTGGGACAGTAAGTGAAATGCAAATAGTAACTAAAAACAGGACACAAAATGTTTTTAACGTTTGACTTGATCAGGTTAATTATTTGTTATGTAAATATTATCATTATAAAGTCGACGTCAGAAAACTATTCCACTGTAGATATAAAGTTCTCCAGAAATTTTTAAATGTATGATCAAGCCTAGACCTTAAACATGATTCAGGGAATTCATAAAGCACAGTTTGGTTTTCCTGCTTGTGCAAATAGTCATAAATTCTTTTGTGTTGAACAGGAACCTGTTTTGTCTAAAGAGCAGCCAGCATTCCAGTACAGCAGCCATGTCTCCCTACAGGCTCCCAGCGGACACATGTGGTGAGTGTTCATATTTACACCTAAGTCTTCATTTGATAGTAATTCCCAAAAAAAGGTCCTTTTGGTTTTGTAACATCATCATTAAATGGAGTGGATTGTCAGTTTATTGGAGAATTAACCATTATTTTTATATAAACAAAATGTTATACTGCTTTAGCCCCAGTATGGTGATTATTACAGGGTAACATCCACAGTGGTTGTTATTCATTTCATGTGTGGCTACTACAATCAACATGATCACCACAAGGGCTGAATTATTTGGGGATAATCTATTTGCAGTTTTTCTGACCAATGTTATAAATATAATTGCAACAATATTATATAAATAAAAACTGCAGGTCCGTTTCTTAACTAAAAAGACCAAGAAAATCTGAATTTTGAACGCTGAATATATGCCAGAATGTCTTTCAGCTATGACTGTCATTATGTACATGGCACAATATTTGGTTGCCATCGATTGGTCTAACTCTGCTATAAAAAACCTTTATTTAAAAATGCTGGCTATAATTAAAATTGCAGCTCTTAGGATCTAAAAATTGCACTAAACCATCTAAAAATGGTTAATCTTTCAGTCCAACAATGATTTCACGTGATTGACATGTACAAAATGTAACAAAATACCTTTTGTGTACACGCTTTTGGCACTGTGGCACTGTTGTTATTATTGGTGTGTTTTGCCTGTCCCACATAATGCTATACAAATTAAACGTAGACAGAGCCACACATGCGTGAAGGGAGTAAGGATGTTTTATTTTAAAGTAGAGATGGAAAGTTTACAGAGATGTTTCTTGGTCGCAACTTGGTTACTCTCTCCCACCGTCTGTGGGAGCATACATATAATAAAGAAGATGTTATCACCCTCAAATTGATCCATAAACAATCTTCCCCCCCAAGCATCAAGGTTACAAAATCCATGATACACAGGCAGAGAAGAGACAAACAATTCTGAAAGAGCTCACAGTGACCTAAAACAAATTATAAGATAATCAGAATAAAATATAGAATTGATATGAAATTAACCACTTTCCAACAGTTGTTAAAATATAAGTATTGTGATCAATCCTTCTAGCTACATGATGGCATGTAAAGTATTTGGTGGTTTGGATTTCTTTACTCTTTGTGTTGTTTAAAGTATGGTACTCAGTTACACCCCTACGTGGGAAACCATGCCTGTGGCCTGGTTCACAGGGCCTTTTAGACTTTTTGTGTTACTGAGCTGCCACTAAGCCACTAAGGAAACCAGACATTCTTTGTGCATTACAGTATGGTGCCTGGGGGGGCACGTTTGTATTTGTAGCAGTAATGAGTTTACTACATAAAATGCATGGATGGGTTTGTGTATGTCAGTGGTGTAGCTGTGCCGTCAATAGCTATGTGTGTATGTGCCTTTGTAGAATATGTCCAATACTTGGTTTGGTACCGCTTTATAAGATGCATATTATTATGCATACTATGCACATTTTACATGTCTCATTATTCATTTAAGCAGTTAGAAACAATAAGGTTTTAAAAAAAACAAATGATACATTTTAATAATCAATTATCATTTCTTCTCACATTTTTACTTCAAAACTGAATAGCCATTTTTGACATTCTGGACTTTAAATATTGCATTTTATTATAAGGGTATTCTGCATGCCACACAGCTTAAATGTTTTGTCATCTGCCTACAAATTATTTTAAACCTGAGGTACATAGGACTAACCTAGTTCCATCATTTACAACATATAGTTGCATATTTATATTTTTGAAAACATTGCTTCCTTTCTTTTGAAAAGTAAGTCAAAACAGTTCACCGGTAATATAAGTAGCTGGTTGGGGGCTGGTAGGGGCCAGGGCTGGGTCTCTGACAGTGCATCTCCTTCTGTCTTTGCCCTCATGCAGGGGCTCCTACAGATTCGAGAGGCCCAACGGCACATTCTTCGACGTGCGCATCCCTCCCTTCTCTCTCGAGAGCAAGAAGGATGATTCTCCCAACAGCTTCCTGCCTGGCCCCTTCACCTCACTGGCCTAAAAGCCCAGAACCTTGCCCCAGTCTGCCCCTGCCAACCCACACCAGCCCCAGCCAACCAGCCTCAGAGTGGTCTTACCTCGACCCACCATCTGTCAGCCCCTCTGTTTCAGCAACATCCCCACCTCCTAATTGTGCTGTGATCTCAGCCTTGTCCTTCCCCAAAACTTGAAGCCATACAGCTACCCTCAATCTACTCTCCTCTTTTGTGTAACGAGTGCTAGGGCTACACTAAGACCAACATTATGGCAATATGAATGCCTTATGGATGGCAAAAACACATCAACAAACCAGTGATGTGTCTTTTAAACAATCTAATGTGTATGTGATTTATTGCTCAGCCCTTTTGAGCAGTTTTGTCATTATTCTCAACTACTGCAGCATACTTCTCTAACCTGTCCCAAATACTACCTCTTACCCATGATTTTAAGCACTTATCTTTACCTGGAAATCATGCGTTTAGTGTCTTTCTACTTTGCCCTCCAAATGCTCAAGCCAGTCCTAACATTTGTAATCCCGTTCCTAAACTCATTTCATAAAATTGCCCATAGCAAGCTATGTCCAACCCTTAAATATCCCGAGATAATTTTCCTGTTTAAGTCCTCATCCAGCATGCAGATTCATGCCAAATAATGCTACCACCTGTTCCCACATACCTCACTAATTCAAACCCATCTAGACCCACCCTGAAAGAGCAAGATTCATAGGCCTGGATGGATCACAAATTGGAAGACATCATTAGAGAATCTAAATTAGCTCCAAAGTCTTCATGCGTCAACATTCTCAAATCAGGGCACTGTTGTAGATGCTGGGCTGGAGGCATTTTGTTCCAGCCATATTTATTTAATTATTTATTTTCTCTCCTGTAGGTTTTCTCGACTTTTTGCTACCCAAAATGATTACAACGTAAATGCTCTCTTTATTTAAAGCAAACATTAGAGCACTTTGTCTGGGAAGCATCATATTTATCAATATTCTTAATACTTATGATAAAACCAGATCCAGAAATGTGAATGTAGGAGCTAATATAAGAAGTCTGAACACACTCATCCTAGATGAACCACAAACTGGTGCTATCTCATGGAACACGGCGTCAAAATTGTGGTTTGGTGAATTGTTTAATGAGAATTGTTTAATGATAAGCACTTTCATTGACGGTCATTAAATATTCTTGTGCGTCAAGTGAGGGTTCCTGACAGCTGTAATACCTGCAAGTTATTAATGTGTTTATGTATGTTTTCCTTCATTATATCTGACTGTTTTGTGGTACACAACATCAGAATTGTATTAGCTAGGAGTGTATACATTTGTTAGCTCCTCTGACTGAAGGGTAGGTTTAATTATGAAATTTTAAGAACTAATTGCTTGTTTGACAGAAGCTGATGTATAGTCCAAGACTATAATGATATTTATTTTGACTAGCGTAATGCTGTGAATTATATGAAGACTCTAATACACTGCTGTGTGTAGGTTTGGTTTGAATTCTAATTATAGCTAGGAAGTTGTAAACCTTTGTAAATTGTCAATGAGCAACAGGGTAATAGTAATAAAGACAAGGCTTTGGGGCAAAGTATTTAAGCTGGATCATAATTTTCAAAGTTGGATGTACTTTGGGTTTTTTTAAATCATAATTTCTATAATTCAAATATTAGATTTATATTGTTATATGTTATTGGCAAAAATAAATATAACTGACACCCCTAATTTAAAGCAGAAATTTAAAGGTGGTCAGTTGTATTTAAATATAAGCACTTTGAGTTTTTGTTTGAGGGCTAATGTTTTGACTCAATATGTCAATTTACATTACATTTTCTCATCTACTACAGTCCTTATTCTAAAAAACCTTTCTGCATGTATAATATAAAACAGTGTACACAGAGAAAATCTAGATCATTGTATCTGAATTTGCATCCTCTGTGTATTCCTTTTTTCCATCACCTATGCAGACAATCAAGATTGTTTAATAATAATATATTGACTCTGGGTTTTTTTGCTTATGGATTTTGTAATCTATGCCTTTAGCTCTTACAGTTTTGTTTGGTTGCAGTTGGGTATTTCAGCTTTGTGTGGATATGTGGGCATTTCTCAGAACTTTTTTTTAAAGCTGTTTAATGGTGTCCATTTGGCTGATGATGGATATGTGCTATTGCAAAAAAAATCTGGCAGTTTGGAAGTAATAAAATGGGAAGATTTTGATGTTTGTCTTTTGTTTACGCGTTTTACCCTTCACCCAGACACAGAATTATAACAAAATCTGTGTGTGAATGTTTAGACATGTTTCAGAAATATTTTTAAAAAATACATTACATGCACAAACTTTAATCATGTTAGGATTTGTGAGCCAAATTTCAATGCTAAATTATAAATTATGATGGCTTTTATAAAGCTATCAGAGGCACACCCCTAAATACACTAATGCAGGAGGCAAAGTAAGAGCTTGTTCTGGCGTTAGCCTGACTTTATCCCATTTCCCACTCCTTTTCTGGCAGCTGATTGGTTGTTTCCACATTCCATAGGGGGACGTTCACCTGCCAGAGAGCCAGTGGTGACATGTTTGAAGTGGCTATCCCATCCTTCTCCCTGGACAGCCACGGACACATGGACAGCCCTTACTCCTTCCTCTTCTGAAGCAGCGTAGACCACCTTAGACTCTAATACTCACCGCTTAATATCATGATCCCTGCCCTCAACCACTTCAACCTTTCAGGAATATTCTTTTTGTTTACAGCCTAAAGTCTACCTGCTGTTTTGAACCATTCGGCCTATGAACAACAGAAATCCTGTTGACCTGACCCATAATAGGGCAGGTGTTAAAACGGCAAATTATGGTACATGGTAGTGACCACAGGATACTGGTCTTGCACTGGAGTGTTCATTCTGTTTTCCCAACCCATCACCTACTCACTGAGACCTCCACTGTCCAAAGTCTTTCTTCTAAACTACTGCCCCAGTAGCTTTTTTTTGTGCTTTGGACACTGGTGATATTATATTCACCACAACCTGTGGCACTCATTATTAAAACATCAGTTAATCCTCTACCTTTAAGTAGAGCTCCAGATACTTTCAGAAAGCTGTCACTCTTGGAGTCGCTCCTAGCAATAGAAACATTCCTAGAACACACCCTTACTGCCTTACTCACAGTTTATGTACACTCACACAAACAAATACTGAGTAGCGGACTATTAAAGCAACTGGAGGGAGACTGGTTTGAAACTTGAAATGTCTGACTTTAACAGGAATGATAACTTGCAATGGTAACATTTATATTTTAAAGTCTACTAGCTAAATTGAAAATAATATATTTGAGCTTGCGGAAGATGGATTTGTAGAACAATATATCCATCTCTTTTCACATGGTAAGTGTCTTTTTCTAATAATAATAATAATAAAAAAATATATATAAGTGCATTAATTCAGGACCTGTTGGGTAAATTGTCCCTCATCAGTATCACCGTTTAATCATATGGTTCATGTAACCTTCCTCACACTCAAGCGGACACTTCTGTCAAACCAGTTTCTGATGTAAAGCAGTGTAATTATATGTGGATTATGTGTTTCACTTTTGGATCTGGATCTATTTTTAATCTGAATGCAGTTAGTAGCAACAAACATTTAAATTTTAGAATTGACATCTACCTCAGTTTTGTATCATTTACCTGTTGTCGAACTGGTGACAATACTTGCAAAATTTGGGAAATGAGAAATGCGTTTATGTACGCTAAGCAGTGTTTTTGTATTGTTTGGTTGTTTGTTTTTGTAAACAAATACAGTATCAGAGGTGCTAAGCATATATATATAGCCAGTTGCTTTGTCATTTCTCACTTAAACTGATGGATGTTAATATTTAATAACAAAAACTTGCTACTTAAAACTATGGTTTTATTTCTGAAATTAATAAATATGAGCTTAAGATTTTAAGTCTTAGTGTTTTCTTCTCATTTTGCAATCAGTATTTGTTATTTTTAATGATTTTGTTTTAATAATAAATAACCATTTAAGCAAATTTTTTTTAAAATAAAGATTTTGTGCAAATTCTTACCCGTTATTGACCAATGCCTTCTCCTCAGTATTGGCCTGAGTATTGGTTACCAGGGGTAACATATACGACTGAAAATTTGTGTATAAAGCAGTATGATATTTTTAATTTTTAGCCTCTGTTTGTGTTTAGGGGGACATTCCGGATTGAGAGGACTGATGGTTCTCACTTTGATGTTCGTATTCCTCCTTTCTCCCTGGAGAGCAACAAGGATGACAAGTCTCCTCCGGCTGGATACAACTGGTAGAGCATCCTGAACAAACTCCAACAGGCTGAAGCAGTCCTCGGACCAACTCCGGCCAGTCAAATCCCACTTGAACTATGACAACAGAAATACGTACCTGGTCTCAGGTCATCAACCAAGAACATCTCCTGCCAGTTAATAATTCCTCTAACTCTAACAGAGGCCCACATCTGACTGAAATACATCTGAGGGCCTATAACAAAGCCGTCATCCCTTTGATACTGTATCAATCAGTTTAATATGCAGCAAAAGTTTGGACACTCATGTTCATATGACGTTTTGTAGATTAATATTAAGATATCCTCTGCAGTGAACACCCTTCTCCATATTTTAGTGCACATGTACAGTGGCTGAATTTAATTCCTAATTTCTGAATGCTTACTTTTTGGCAATATGTTAAATGCAGCAAACCATTTCAAAATTATGCACTACGAGATTAAGAAAGAGGGCAGTTTTCTGCTTGTCCCCTGTTGAGAATGTTGTTTTCAATTAGAAATGTATAAAAAAAAATAATGTCATTTGATGAACAGGGGTTTCCAAACTTGAGAAGGTATCTCTGAAGGTAACTGCATCATGTTAAAAAAGAAATAACCACAGCACAGACAGCTTCACAGCAAAAAGCACAAGAGAAGTACTGATTGCAAGTGTTATTGACAACATTCATTCAAATTGTAGCTTAATGCACATTGCATATTGCATATATCTGTCTAGCTACAGGCATATGGCTGGCCATTACGTTGAACACAGCACGGATTTGATGAAGCTGCGGCTCTCACGTTGCCATAGAAATGAGACGTTTTTCCAGTTTGCAAATCATTGTCACTGTACTGCTCATCATCTTAAGTTCTTCAGGCTGGTCTTTACAGCAGCAGTCTGGAAATTAATCTGATCTACCTTTCCCATCTCACTCCTAATATCTGATGTTGATTATCAAGATCAAGCACATCTGTTTGGGTTCAAAAATTAACTACTGGTAAAAACACCTGCAAATGGTATATTAAAATATAATGTAGTACATTGTGTTTGTATCTTGGAACATTGGTAGGTAGGTTTGTGGTCATGGCTTTGTTACATACTCTAGCAGACCCAGCTGAACTCAGAATGGTTTAATAAGATTTGAACTTGTTTATACAAAGGCTTCTGTTTCCTAGATATTTAAACCTGTGAAGTGAGAACTAATATCAGTTAATTCAAGTAATACATGGACTGTGCTTGGCTTTCTAAAGCTGTGTAAAATGTGACAAAAGCCAAATTGTTTACATTACAGATTGATCCCAAAACTTCAGCAACGTCTCTTCTAAGTTGTTTGCATCTTGTCTCGGATGTTGATGTGCGAGGGTTTGTGTGTGCGTGTAAGAAAGAGAATTACTGTGTGTGCATGTGAGGGAATCTCACCTGTGCAGTTGTTTTTGTTGGTTTTAGTTTTGGGTACATATCTTAATGATTGAAACCTAAAGCTAAAGCTGATTTCAGGTTCCTTAAAACTGACAAAAAAAACCAACTTTTTTCCAGAGGCAAAAATAAAAAATCAGGTGCATAGCAGTTATGAAGTTAATAAGGATTAATATATTTCTATTATGTGTTTCCTATTTATAAACTCTGAAGTATCTATTTATTCCTCATTTTTTGTGATCCAAGCTCAAATACTGCTTGGGGAACTTGTTCTCTATGTCCTTGTTAGGGCATATTCAAATGTCTGTGTTGACAGCAGTGGCCTAATTGTTCAAGAAATGTGCTTGGGACCAGAAGGTCACTGTTTCAATCCTCAAGACTAAGGTGCCCTTAAAAAAGACCACCCTAGAAACGCTCCCCAGGATCCCAATCTACCGTGTCTGTCCACCTTGTGGATGTAAAGTCAGAGACTGTATATTTTATGTTGCTGCACATCTTGTATTGGTGATTCCCAAGTGTGTCATCAATAGGCGTGTTACACTGAGCCCAGGAAGCAGTTGGTGATCTTTTCTCCGTCTAGAAGTAACATTGACATGTTTAAACTCACAGGGATTACTACACACAGGTAGTGTCGCAGTCACACAGCTCCAGGGACTTGGAGGTTGTGGATTTGATTCCCGCTCCGGGTGACTGTCTGTGAGGAGTTGGTGTGTTCTCCCCGTGTCCGTGTGGGTTTGCTCCGGTTTCCTCCCACAGTCCAAAAACACACGTTGGTAGGTGGATTGGTGACTCAAAAGTGACCGTAGGTGTGAGTGTGTGTGTTGCCCTGTGAAGGACTGGCCCCTCCAGGGTGTATTCCCGGGTGTAATTGGATAAGCGGTTACAGATAATAGGGTTTTGATGGATGGATGGATTACTGCTGTGTCTGATCCACTTGCACTAACACAACACGTTAACCCACAACACCTCCACGTCAATGTCACTGCAGAGTTGAGAATGTTTCACAGTGCTGATCACTGAGGAACAGTGAAAGTTAACAAAATATGTAGAGCAACAGATGGACCACGGTCTGTACTCGTAGAACTATAAAGTGCCCTTAATCCTACAGTGGTCAGTGGAGCTGAAAGAATGGACAACGAATGTACTACTTGTTTTTGTTTGCCAGGCAAGTTTCAGCTTCACCTGCATTTCTTAATTTTAATCTAAATGCTCATTATGAGATAAGCATTGTCACTGTCCAATTACTAATCGTTATGTTATGTAATTAAAGTATGACCACCAGGTGTCATTGAAGGACCGTTGTATAAAAGATATCAAGGCAGGCCAACAGGTGGCGACAAATCAGTAACATTAATAACACTGTGATACTAACTAACCAACGTTATATATATATATATATATATATATATATATATATATATATATATATATATATATATATATATATATATACATATATATATATAAAGTAAAAAAATATCGTGTGCCATGTGCAAGTTGAATTAACAGTCGCCATCTGGGCGTTTTCATCCTTGTAAAATCTCCACTGTACAAAATAGGACAGGGATTATGGTTTGATACAAACTTTGCCCTTTATGGTGCTGTAGAATGATTTTGATTCTCATCCTAATAAGAGCTTAAAACTGGTCTCGGTTCAGTTAAAGCATCACCGCCCTCACAGTGGGATTACTGCTCTGAGGACAGGATTTACCCACACAGATGAACACCGGGGTCCTGTGGGGTTTTGTTTGGGTTTTTTATTTAACGCAGTATATGTTTTAGATATTTCTGTCTACTTCCAGGTACAGTGGATAAAGTTTACTGCATCATAAACTTGAGGACAGAGGTCAGATTTTATCTAAGGAGTCAACTAGCGTTTGTCGACTCATTAATGAATCACTATACTGAACTGATTCACGAGTCTAAACGAATCGGACTAGTTAATAATCAGTTCGTTTGACTCAATATAAAATAATCATATTGCAGCATGATAAATGTGTGATTACATGATTGGATAGAACTGATATTAAATTAGTAAATATATGTAAATGTTTAAAAGAATGAAAGAAACGTATGTTTTAGTAAAAGAGGTTATAAAAACATTAGTGCACCTAATTATAAATCATTTGTGCTGGTCTCAGTCCGAAGCCTGCTATAGGAAAAGCTTGAAGTTGGTTTACACAGGTTCACACTGGTTTATACTCGTCAAGTGCTACTTTAGCTAGTCACCCTGTAGAGACATTCTGGTTGGTCAGCATACTATATTCTAAAACACAACAAAGTGGGTTTACACTGAAATATAGCATAATAATAACACAGGTCAGCTGTCATGGTAATTATTCTTCAGTGTTTGAATCCATTAAATATTTGTTTTTCTTTGAAAATTGTTATTTTGTCTCATTTTAAAATGACTTAAACATTTTGGCATGCCAGACTCTCGAGGCAGTATGGCTGTGTTTAATTCTCCACAATAGTTTTTGTTCACTCAGCCCCTGTTCCCTGAATACATTTATCACTCAGAGAAATGTCTGCAATATTAAACAAGTCAGATATTTGCATTTTGTAAAGATTGTGGGATGAAGAACAGTAAATTCAGTTATTACATTTTAAAAAATATTTTCAGTCTAAGTTGCCATTAAAAAAATTTACTTGCAAAAACAAATGCAATAAATTCAAGTAAATCATCTGCATGTCTGTAATAACATTGTCATGGATGCTGTTGTGTGTTTGCAGGTTCTATCTTTAAAGACCCTTCTGTAAAAATCATTCAACTTTTTAACATTTCCATGTTGAGGTTCATGAGCAAAATAAGAAATCAGCGTTATGTCCGAACATTTCAGTTTGAACTGCAGTGTACCAAAGGTAGTTTCACACAAGTGGATTCAGACACTTTTTGTTAACTTTTTGGGCAGGGCTTTTGCGCTGCAGGTGAGAGGTGGAGGTGTGGGTGGAGGCACAGGTCAGAACTATTTGCACATTCATTGTTCCTCACACGATGAAAGCAGGCGAGGGTGTAGCACTATAAGTCAACCAATTTAAAGGTAACAGATGGTATTCTGTGAATTAACTTCAACACATGATATACCGATGAGCAGAGCTGAATCTTTAGCGGGGTTAATCAGTGGCAGAAGGCGGAGGCGGTGGTGGTAAAAAAAATCCACCAAACTTCCCTTAGCAGGAAAACTATGTAAATTTATACAGTCTTCTTAGGACTCTATATAATTAAAACTATTAAATACTCGTTTTCTTAGTTTTTTTGTTGGCAGTATAGCTAACGGAAGCGTAATTACTCTTCAATTGAGGAATCACGTAAATATTTTGTTCAAATCCGTTCAAAAGAGTCGATTCTTAAAGTGAGTCAAACGAGAACGAGTGAGAGAACAGTTTACAGTAGACGAGCAGAGGCACAGTGCGACATTTCTCTCTCACTCTCTTTCTCGTTCTTTTTTCTTTCCATCTCTCTCTCTCTTTCTTCCTCAGCAGATTAATCACTTTTCCACACCTCTCCATCATCCACGGGGAGAACGAGATGATTTCTCACGCTGACAGAGGAACGGTTACAGAGAGACAGATATAAAGCCCTCCATCACCGAACAGCTGCTTCTCGTATTCTGATTGGCTAAACGAGTGTAAACACAGTCGGTGATTGGTCCAGAGTTTAGCGCCTAACGGTCTCCACCGTCTTCTTCACTTTACTGTTTCCCTCAGGGAGGAGCTGGTCGAGGCTGTAGCTGAGGTTTCGCAAGGAGGTTCCTTCGACAGGTATCGTAAATAAAACTTAGCAATATTATTTGTTATTTTTAAATGACATCTCTACCGCACCCTGGTTTCGTTATTTACCTTATAATTCGTTTTAAGTTTTGTTTTGTCGAGTGAATACACTAAAAAACTAAAGGTCCCTCAGAATATTCAGTAGGGATTATAACTGAGTTTGTTTTATTGGATGTACGTCGACTGAGTTACCTCTCTTAATGTAAAACTCTAACTCTTTGTCTAATAGGGTTCTTATAGAACTACGGTGCCTCAAAAACATACAGTATAACTAACGCGTTCACTAGAGGAAAATCAGATAGTCTAAAAGCTCTATGAACATCTATTTTAGTCTCTTCAGCTCTAGGAGGAACACTTATCTTCTGCGAGAGCCCTGAAGTATTTGTGACGGTCCTCCAAAGACCTCATAGACCTAAAGTTGGTTTTTTACAGAAGGCTAGCTAGAATTTTCAGGGGCTCCTTAAAGTCCTCTTGAGAAAGCAAGAACTTTTGGGAACACTTCCACCCATGACTCCCACCCATGAATTGGAATTTCCGTGATCATATAAATTTTTTGTGTGTAAAATAGTTTTTTACTGACCATGTACACATTATATTTTTCAGAATTTGGAAGAAGCCTGATTTTTGAATCTCAGGTATAATTTGCTCAGTTTGTTTGGTATTTTAATTGCCCTGTGCAAGTCACACCTTTGTGACACTGACCCTGACTGTCGATGTCTTATGACAGGTCACTTCAGGTTAAGAACCTTCTTTCTTGCAAGAAATGAGTTTTTATGGATGACTTTTTGATCGGTTCATGAGATGGCTTTTTCGAAGATGGAACTGGTTTTCCACACTCAGTCATAATCCTGGTAAGCTGTTCTGAAAAAAGAGTAAGGGACCTTACTCTGTGGCTTTACTGGAGAATCCTGGCTTGAAACATCTTCTATGAATACTGCATGAGCTTGTATGTAGTTAGGGCTTTACTTGGGAAACATCCCGGGAAGCTCTTGCAAAATGGTTCTTATGAAGTTTGCCGTTACCATGCCACAGTGCTGTTGGCTTAATGCTTGAGGTCAGAAAGTGAAGGGAATCTTCAAGCTTAAATGAACCTTTGCCCAATTCCACTGTTGATGGCCTCTACCCTACGAGCTGTGGATGCCTGAGCGATCAGTGCAGCGAGGATGGGGGCCAGGCAGTCCAAGGACTCAGAGACTGGGTCAAGTCCATTGCAGGGAGTGTGGAGACGGGCTCAAGGCTCTTTTCTACTCCGCTCATCCTCTGCTGACCACTCTGAAAGCTCTGGAGTGCCGCCACCCTACAAGCGGCGTGTTAGCATGATACAGGACGTGCTGCTGATGGCAAAGGAGGGGAGACAGGAAGAGGCTACCGAGCTGCTCAAAAACCTGAGACAGGTGAGTTGCTCTTGCAACTTCCGGGCTGAACAATTTTGCATGAAATATTTGTATGTGAATTTTATCTAAATCAATATTGAGACTATAGCTGTGTCTGCAACAGTTCCCTATTTACATTATACATTTTATGTGGGCTCTAAAATGTCATGGTGTCTGAAAAGTGCTCAGCAATGAGTGCATTACAACAGGTATACCCTAACTGTAGATGCCCATTATACAGTGCATGTTATGCAGAACTCTTGCAGGTAGGTAACGTTCAGAACACAGAATAACCCACAAGTGTCTCCAGAAGGATATTTTGAGTGCAATATATCTATTACTTTGTAATACAACATGTCCAAACTCTTCACATCCTGTTCCCTATAAAAGTGCGTTATATATTGAGGAATGTAAGAAGTAGTGAGTAGGGGGCAATTTTGAACATCGCTTATTATATCATTGTGAATATTTTTTGAACATTTAAGTACAGGCTGCTAGTGTTGCTGCTTCTGATTTGTCCAGATTATCTACAGACCAACTCTGAGTTCAGTTTCACCACTTTAGACTGTTAGGCTGTAAATAAAAAGCAGTTTGAAACTGCTGCTTCTTTAAATGGTGAATTTAACCAAAAAGCATTTAATCTTTCAGCCCTAGATTTTATAAAGGATGTACTAAAGCAATATTGGAAAAACAGGCAAGAAATTGCTTAGACGCCACCAGCATAAACACTCTGCCTCTTCATTGGCCTACCTTGTGAGGTAAAAGCAGAGTAGCTCATCTGATGCTGCACAATTTGTGGTGGTCATCCTCTAGTCCTTCGTCAGTGGACACAGGACACAGCTGACTGGTTATTTTTGGTTGGTGGACTATACTTAGTTCTGCAGTGACACTGAGGATTTTATATGCTTCAGCAGCACTGCTGTGTCTAACTAACTAACACACCTGACCATTGAAGTACAGGGTGAAACAAAGTATTCAGAGTAACAGGTTAACTACTGTCTGTAATTGTAGAACTACAGAGTGCTCCTATATGGACAATGGAACTGAGACAATATACAGTGAGTGTCATAATGTTATGGCTGATTGTTTGTGTGTGTCCACCTGTTACTTTGCATATATGCCCTTTGCCTCCTTTCACCTCTTATATAATCTTTTTTATTTGTATTGAGTAAATGCTAACCGCTCGGATAAATAGCTTCTTTCTTGTGTGCTGTATAGTATGTGCATATTTATAGCCTGCAAAAGACTGATTATGATGTTTTGTGCATCGATGCAGAACCTTTCATGAGAGAATGAGGAGAAAGTTGATGGAAGGCCCCCCAGCGCTTTAGAATGTCAATGAAGCCTTTTAAACTAACTAACCAACCCAACACACACACACACACCCACACACTCGATCCTCCATCCCTAAACCCTCTCTCTCTCTCTCTCTCTCTCTCTCTCTCTCTCTCCTCTCTCTTTCTCTCTCTCTCTCTCTCTCTCTCTCTCTCAATCTCTCTCTCTCTCACACACACACACACACACACTCACTCCCTTTTCCCCTTTCAAACAGTAAATCAACCTCCTAAATCACTTGGTCAGCATCACATATTCAATCACTCCTTCCATATGCATATATATATATATATATATATATATATATATATATATATATATATATATATATATATATATATATATATATAGAGAGAGAGAGAGAGAGAGAGAGAGAGAGAGAGAGAGAGTCTCCCTTTCACTCGCTTTCTGGCTGTTTAATGCCAGTGCTATGATTTGTAAAGTAAGGATTAAAGGGAACTTGGAGGGCAGGGTCAGTGATATTCTTTGCTCAATTTGACCCTTTATACACACAAAACATGCTCCATATCAGAAAACTGAGAGGACAGAGACACGGCTCACCCGTACATGAATAATTCATACAGTTATGCATTCATTTATGTGTGTGGAGTAAAGCAGAAGGCGACTTTCCGTTTTATCCGTAATTGTCATATTTCTTATAATATTTAGCTTTATTTGCTTTCAATTTTTCAATTTCAAATGCAATCTCCAAATACCCAGCAGTGCCAAAAATAGTCTGGACCCAGGATTTGCTCAACTAGTGCTGAATGTGGAGTTAGAGATATTGGTAGATATCAAGTAAAAAACCAGATACAATTCAGGATTCGAAAAGGATTTAAATAGGTTTTTGACATTATTATCAGAATTAACATAGGCTTATGCAAAAGTTTTTATAGTGACACCACATTATCACAGGGTGCCATTAACACAGCTGCGCTGGCTTTTAACGCCCTTGCAGGAGAACACTGATAATTCAGTTTCCTCAGCTAATAAACATGAGCTTATTACCCAGCATTGAGCACATTTGTGCGTTTTCCCAGACAGAGATTAAGCCTAGACCTGGACTACACAGCATTTTGGATTGTGATTTTCCATTGAAAGGAGGACGTAGTCTAGGACTAGGCTTAATCTGTCTGGGAAAACAAAACAAAAAAAAATCATTCAAGATTATTATGGGTTAGCACTCAATAATAAGCAACATCAGTTCAAATTGAGAAGGTTTTTTAAGGTTCCTAACCCAGTATTAGTATCAGATTTGGATATCTCTAATAAACTAAATGGAACATTTTAACAGATGTTTTGTTAATTTAATCACATGCAGGTAGAAGAATAATTATTATGTATTTGGGTCTTTGTGAGCACACACTTAAGCAGCCTTCCCTTGAGCAATAACGAACTTGCACACACAAATTCATACGTCTCTTTCAGAAAGGCTTCTCGTTGCCTTTGATTGGTGGACAACATGTGTTTCATGTTTCTCTTTAGCTGGCAAACTTGTTTCTGGCCTCATTGCTATTTTAATGCTAATACAGATGCTAATGCTAGAGTTCAGCTGCTGCTGGAGGACTCTCTCCCTCTTCTCTCTCTCTGTCTCTCTCTCTCTCTCTCTCTCTCTTACACACACACACGCTCTGATTCTGCTTTTCTCCCTCTTTGCCTCTCTCTCTGTCAGTCATTTTGTTTGTCTCCTTTCCATCTCTCTTTAATAGGGCTGAAAAACTAATCATTTTTATATCGAGATCGCAAATTGAAAGACTGTATCTTTTAAATTGCCAGAGCTACAATTTCAATTATAGCCTGCATTATCAAAAACAATGTCTTAACAAATTTTAAATGGCAATGTTCAGCCTCTCTGATGGACTAGCACCGTGTCAGTGAAGTGTTCGTGCCTTGCACACACTGATCTAGGTAGGCTCCAGACCCATCACCACCTTGTATGAATCATGAAGTATGAAGTATGAATATATATATATATATATAAATCCTGGACCCTAATGTATAGAAAACAAAAATCACATTTTTAATATTGGTCAGAAAAATTGCAATTAGATTTTTTTCTCCTCTAATCATTCAGCACATTTAAACTCTATGTCATACATGTTCACTTTTGTTTTAATCCAGTCTCAGTTTCCTCCCACTGCCTCCCCTCTTTCTGTCTTGCTCTCTACATATCTTTCTTCTCTCTCTTTCTGTATTTTTGTCTCTCTCTTTATTACTTCCTTTCCTCTATTATGCTTGGGATGTGTTACAATTAGACACCTGTGCTCCACAACACTCTCTCTCTCTCATAAGCAAACACAATCATGTAAAAGAGGAACATTGTGACCCAGACCACATTTAAATTTGCTGCTTCAGAATCCAGCTTCTCTACCAACCAAGTCTCATAATTTCTTACCAGTACTACGGTGAACAGTGGCACATATCTTTATGTATTGTAAGCTTTTGGCAGTAAGATTCTGTAATTTTAGGTTTGTTTTTGGACAAGGACATTCATTGCAGTGCCTGACTAAAATAGATTGAAAAAGCTGTGTTGATATACACAGCTGAATATGCGCAATCATGCTATCTTGAAGAAGCAGGGAAAGGGTCTATGTATACAATAAGATATTTTAGCCATCACTGCAACTTCTACAATCCTGTTATAAAAGCAAATTATTTGGCTTCTTTTGAAACTATTGTTTTGATTGGCGTAAAGAAACAGCTACGGTGTTCATTACAAAGTAAATATTATCTCGTCTTACTGGATTTTGGTGCAACAAAGAATGAATAAATAACTATTCTCATAGTTTAAGATAACCTTTTATAACCTAGAGATATATTGTGTGCTGTGAAAGTTCTGTATTATACTTTTTCCCGTTCCTAATCTCTCTCTCTCTCTGTGTGTGTGTGTGTGTGTGTGTGTGTGTGTGTGTGTGTGTGTGTGTGTGTGTGTGTGTGTGTTTTCGTAGGATTTAGGAATGGAGTCCACGTCCCTGGACGATGTGTTGTACCGATACGCCAGCTTCCGCAACATGGTGGACCCCATCACTCACGACCTCATCATCAGCCTCGCTCGCTACATCCACTGTCCAAAAGCGGTAAGAATGTACACATGCACACAGACAAACACATTTACGTGATCTGTCTGTCTTCTTTCTGTCTGGATTGATACACCTTTCAAGCTTGCATTCCTTATATTATCTGGAGTGAAACTGCAGATTTACCAACTCACTTAGAAAATGATCTTCCAAACACTGAACTGTAATTTATGTTTTGGGGCTTTAAGTTGGCTTCAGCTGAGTGAAGTGGTCTGGATGGGATTTATTTTACTGAGGTTGAAAGTTCAGATTTATGTTGTATGATAATTGAAACACAGCAGAAACACAACTGTACTTAGAGTGTAAGGATAACTATCAAATTGAGAATAATAAGATAAAAAAAATAATAATAATAATTATTATTATAAATGCAGGTTTATATTTTTCCCCTTGTATGACAACTGCTCATGTAACATTACATCTGAAATGAAGGGCTTTAAAAGGTAGTTTGTCCCTCTTTGCTGCAAATCTTTGCTACTGGAACATTTCTGTGAGGATTTTATGACATTCAGCATTTTAGTAAAGTCATATACTAATGTTGAAGGATAAGTACTGGATCATAAACACTACTCCAACCAGAGAAGTTTTATTTCTCATGAAATCTGCTCTTTATACCCCTCTAGCCAGTGCCTGGTGTTGGGCAGGGTGACACTTACCTTATATGCATTTAATTTTATGCATTTTCATGAAGATTATACTGAATACATCTGTCCATAATTTTTTGCGTCTCAAAACAGCGGAATTCACCGATTTTAAGGAGTCCCTACAAATGTCTAAGACCAAACATGTCTTGGTTGATTGGCTACTTTCTGTTCACTTTAAAAAAGGTCAAATTTATTTGAGAAGAAAAATAATCTGTAGAAATGAATGAAAATCATAGTCTGTGTTCTGAAGAAAAAAAGGAGCAATTCCTCACTGGCAGTAGAGATGTAATAAAATGCGCCAATCATAACCAGCAGTGCAGACATAGACTGACTCTCTCAGTGAACTATATATAGATCTTCAGCATCAGCCTGAGGATCACACACACACACACACACACATACACACACACACAAATGGACTAAGGCAAGGCAGTATACTTAAAAATAAAGGGTCAATCAAAGGAACAGCAAGCAAATTTATATTCACTCATAGTTTGAATGTTTGCAGTACCCCAAGGCACACACACACACATGTTCACAAACACACACACACACACACACACACACAAAAACAAAAGCAGGTTTTATCCTGCGTGGGGTCTGAAGTTAATAGGAAAGCTCCAAGTAATGAAGTCACTGCATATTTATATTTTCTCTATGAGCATTATTCTCCCACACATTTTTTTGTATGTGTGTGTGTGTGTGTGTGTGTTTGTGTGTATGTACAGTGTGTGTTTATGTGTGTTTATGCATTCTTAATCAGTGTTTTTGATGTGGCACAGTGCCCTCTTCTGAGAGCTCTGTTGTGTCCCCTCACTGTGTTTGGACGTGGCGTTGGCAGAGCTTTCAGTGGCTCATTGATTCTTAGAACAGAGCCCCTCATGAATGGAAATGGAGGAAGGGAAGGGAGGATGAAAGAGACAGAGAGGGACAGAGGCATTAGCAGAAAACAGCCAGCTGAGCTTAAACACACGCATACACAAACACACACACTTGGTTTTGTACAGTGTCAGGACAAGCCACCACACATGCTCATCACATTATTATATATACTTAATGTGTCTCATATATAATACACACACATTAACGAGAGACCACCCTTTATTTACTTTATTTTTAATTAGAAGGGCTATTGAGTATAAGCCTCAATATCAAGAAAGAAGTGCAGAAAACATAAACTAAAAATGTAATATGAAACATTGACAAGTAAATGTATCTGTTTTTCTGTATTTAGAGGGTCCAGAGTTTGCTGGAGACCTGCTTTCATTTTTCCACCTCCAGAATATTCTGTGGGTTTGCAGTTATTTTCCTTCGGATTATATCTAATTTGCTAATCTCATGAAAAAATTATTAACTTGTGCTTAGTGGTTGATTTGGCTGTAAATTACAGCATGGTCTCTGTAGTCTCTTGTAGTCTTTGTAAAGAATGTTTTGTCCTGAAAATATATAAAAACATACATATGCTCACACTGTAAGACCCCCATCCACGCACAATGAGTCACTCATCCTACTTCTGACTGACTAGCCCACTACTGTTTTCTTTGGGGTTAATGAACTGAATGGACACACACACACAAATGCATGGGGACAGAAAGATGTTAGAAGCAGAGACAGTGATTGGAGAGATGAGTAGGTGATATGAGTTTGATAGTTTGTCATGTTTTTGTGGGTGTGTTTGTTTGTGTGTGTGTGCCCACATACAGTGCCCACATACAGTGAGTATATGTACATTTGTGTGTGTGTGTGTGTGTGTGAGAGAGAGAGAGAGAGAGAGAGAGAGAGAGAGTACATTCTTGTCAGGAAAGAACAACAGGACAAAAAACAGCCAGAGAAAAAGAGAGAGAGAGAAAGGAAAGGAGATTAAGGTGAAGAGAGAATTTCACAAAGCTGTAATCCAGAAAATACACACGCACAAATACAGGGCTCATACAGGGTGTCTTTTCAGCATCTGTTTTGGCCTCCTCTGTACTAACAAGCAAATTACACAGAGAATAACAGGATCATCATAGATAAGGAGGCATACATTATCTGTCCTCAAATTTATAGACTTCTCTTTAAATTCTGCTGTTATAAGATGTACCCATGGTGGACACAAACATTCATCTTGTGTAATGATCTCCATAGGAAATCTTAAATTAAAATGAGATTCTCTGGAGCAGCTGCACATTAGTGTATTGCCACCTTACCTAATGCCAACAAATGGAGTATAAAGCCCCAAGCAATGATAGACTGCCATCCTGTGCCTTTAGGATAAACTGAGGTGACATTCCAGTATTTAGTCTTTCCATATGAATAGAGTCTGTTACTGTAGTAAAGGAAGTCAAACTCCCTATCAACCCTTTAATTTAGAGGAATATTTTACAAGAAATTGTCAAACCAAAAAAATTTGTTCATATATGTATTTATTGGACTGACCAGTAGTGTAACCAAATGTGTTGTGTTCAGTTTTGATTATTATTGTGTAACTGTGAAGAGATTTATTGTTTTTTGTTGCATGCAGTTCACAATATGCGTGAAAGTTGCACTGTGCAAAGCCAACCATAGGCTTTATTCGTCTTAGGCTTCCTGCAGCGTAAGACAGGTGAGGCAATCGGTAATCAATAAAGCTCCTGATCGGCAGACAGACACCCTGTAGCCCCTGGACCAGCAGAGTTCACGCTGGCAGGCTCTCTCTCTCTCTCTCTCTCTCTCTCTCTCTCTCTCCCTGTGTGTGTGTGTGTGTGTGTGTGTGTGTGTGTGTGTGTGTATTGAGAAGCAGTGGAGAGCAGGGGTGACTGCAGAAGACCCAGAGCTAAAGTGATTAGAGACTTCTTGGATGAGCTTATGTAGAAAGAGAGCGAGAGGGAGAGTGTGAGAGAGGATGAATGAATCAATACCAGACCACAAACAGACTGCACAGCATTAAATAGTGGATGAATCTTAACAGATTATTTTTAAAGCACTGCACCCATACCTGCCTTCTCTTTCTTCTTTTTGTTATGTGTCTTTTTTGTTCTCTTCTTGTCTCTTCTTTTTCTATTTTTCACCTTCTTTTTGTAGGAGGGTGATTCTTTGAGCGCCATGGAAAAGGTGTGTCGTCAGTTGACATACCATCTAAGCCCTCACCCACGCTGGAGGAGGCAGGGACTTCTGAAAGGCAAACCCCAGGCCAGGTGAGTCCTGTTGGATCATAAAAGCAATGCAAACCAGTGCGGTAGACCAGCTCAGGCCTGTTCTTGCTCTAATCAGCAGTTAATTAACTACACATGTATCATTTAAAACAACATTTGGAAATATGTTTTCAGTTTGGCAAACAATGCTCTGCAACTTTTGGACGAAACAAAGAAACTTTGGGACATACGCTCTCCTCTCTGCTAAAGGCTAAAATATGAACCATTTCCTAGAAGAAGAATATAAACATTTCTGATTTTGGTTTTTGGAAAACGGTGCCCTTGATCAGACACATTTTAACATTTCATAGCCTCATTTATTAAAGGAAATTGAGTTTCTGTTTGGTTTATTTTAGTTTCTCGTTGTCAAAATGTGTGACTTGTCTTGTTGTAGGAATGTCCTGAAGGACATAATTCTATTTTTAACTATAAATATTTAAATGTCGCCACCTGCTAAGAAAGCTGGTTATAACTTCCACGCTGTAAAACACTCAACAGATTTTTTTAAAACCACAATTTAAAACTTGCCCCATCTTCTGTGAAGTATGGAGGTGTTGTTCTCTTCAGCTGAAACTAACATCCCTCACACACTGAAAAACAAGTCATCCTGGAGCTCACTACTTAATTACCTTGGCAACTTGAGAGATTATAATGTATGTTCACAGCAGGCTAACTGAAAGTGCATCCACAACTCAGCAACCTCAAGAGAGCAGCAGGTGAAGTTTTTAAGTAATTACCAGCAAAGTTGTTTGAGTATTAATGACTGGGAGTGCGTTTTTAACTCTTTTTGTTTACACATTTCTCAACCTTTTTGTGATTACATATTTTGTATTTCACTGGTAATGTCTGGTGCATGAACAATAATTTATGAGTAGGTATTAATCTATTCTCTTCTTTAATAATAACAAATTATTATTTGAAAATCCAACAAAGCCAAAATTGTGTGTTTTTAGGAATACCAGCCTATCATTTTAAACAATAAAACACACAAAAATAGGAATATATTTATGTTATATTTTGTTATTTATTATTTTGATATTTTGATATTTGATAATGATCCTTTTGTGAGTAATGCTCTGGCTGTTTATCAGTTTTTGAATCTTATTAAACTAGCCTTTAAATAAATTCTATCACTTTATTTCTTTTCAGTGTTCTGAATAATCTCAGCTCTGTGTCATGAAGCTCAATTTAAGCACCGTAGAATGAGATCATTTGCCCCCGTAGCTGGTAATTTAAAGTATGATTTTAGAAATTCAATATTTCTCTTGATGAAAACATACATCACTCATGATTTTCATTGGTCATTTTCACACAAAATGTAGATGGACACTTGTATTCATCAGTCACACATGAGTCTGATGACCTGTTTCTGGTGTATGTCAGCCCCTCTTAAAAGCCTCATACCTCTGGATGTGAGTCACATATGATCAAGGTTGGATCAAAAGGGCAGACTCTACCGTGCATGTGCATGTGTTCTGCAGTGCATTATTGCAAAGATATTAGTATAAAACATTGATAAACACTGAACTTGATGTGCATGTATCCCCAGACCCCAGAGTATTTAGGCAGATGTAGACTTTATCTAAACTAACAGTCAAAAGATATTTTTTTTCCGCAATCAAAGTAATTTTTTCCCTAAGGTTAAACAAAAAGCTGTTTATTAACTCCTAGGGATAATCTGAAATCAAATTTGATCAGAATGCACATCACATGTTTCTGAAAAAAGCAAGTTAATGCGAGTTTGTCTGGGTTCGGCTTTCACTCAGCTGGGTCCTTTGCATATTGCATTAGTGAGTAAGCAGAAAGGGTTCATTTAAGAATCTGAAAAGTGGAGACACTAGCAATTAAGGAGACATGCAAGAGCCATCGTACACAACATTAAACCCGAGTCACACACACACAGCCGTCTCAGTGAGGCTGCCTCGGTTGTTTATGCCTGCAGTTGGCTTCTCTCCTTCAAGAGGGTTTTTAATGTAATTACGCACAAAGCTTTTTTCCCGCTGCGCAGACCTATTCATCCATCATTCTTTTGCTTCACAAAATAAGAATCCGCTTTTACTTCTGTTGATTTAGCTGATCTATATTTGGCTGCAGTATGTGGTGTGTGTGTCTGTGGGAAACTGCAGTCTTTTTATAGCTGTCAGCAACTGAGTTTTATCAGTTGGACTCTTCTGAGTTTGTGTGTGTATGTGTGTGTGTGTGTATTTCCCCTAAGCTTAACTGGAGCCATGGGATCAGGACCTGTCCAGTTTGGAAAATTCCTCCCATTCCGAAACCCACTGCTACAACTTAAGAGAACATATCAACATTAAAACTGGCTTAAAAGTAGCTCATTTAGAAACAACAGATTCTGCTGTCTTTATCTTGTAGTTTTTCTAGCTTTAATTATGTGACTGTTCAGAGGAGTTACTTAATTGAAATTGTCCATGCTCTATTTGCATTGCAACCTCTGCATTCCAACATCATCTTTTTGGTTTTGATTAGAATAAAATTAAAGTATTATTGCTTTTACTTAGGCTGAATATAGCCTTATATATTTAAATAACAGCTGTCTCAGCGCTGGTTAGGCACTTTGCTCAAGGGTGTCCCGGCTGTGGATGTTGAGGGGGGAGTCCATACTGTTCCTTCACTCCCTCCTTCAGTTTTTGCTGCCAACTATGGGGATCAAACCAGCAGCCTTCTAGTTGAAAGCCCACTTCTGGGTCCTGTGGTTGTGTGTCCAGTCGCAGCCTCAGTCTTTGTAGGTTACCTCCAGGTGATCTGGTTTCCTCCCACAATCCAAAAGCAAAATACATGTTGGTAGATGTCTTGGCTGTGTAACATTGGCCATAGATGTGAGTGACTGCAGTAGTGTGCGTTATTATGTGTTGTACTGGGGACTTGTCCAGGGTTTGTTTCCTGCCTTGCACCCAGTGATTCAGGGTAGGGGCACATTCATTTATCTTCTGTAAAGAATAGTAAAAAAAATAGTATATTGTCCAATGGAATTCAGCTATTAGACACTGCGTATTCATGAAAGTATATCATATATGCCCAAGTAAAAATACAGAAAAGTTATGAGTTATGAAGTCCTGTAGGCATTTGCCTTAAAAGATCCATTAGGAATAATGCTTATAACAGTTACAAATAGGACAAATATGTTTTTAGTTTAAAACACTTAAAGGCATTAACACTTTAGAAATACACATGTATGCCCATTACAATACACAGTAAAATTACTTACAATACACAGTAGCTTATTTTTTATTTTTAGCATTAGAGTGATTGTGCTTCCTGTGTTATGGAAGCAGCATGATGATGATGAGTTTTATAATCTAATTGATATAGATCTGTTTTATGACACATCCTTTGAGACTAAGTGTGGGTGTAGTCAACACTAAAGAGGTCATAATTCCATATTGTCTAGAATGCCATTCCTCTTTGATCTCTGATCCATGCCCAACCGGCTCTATTGTTAACCATGTGTTACCAGGAAAGAATGTAAAAGATCTGAGCTTTGCTATGGTCATTAAAGGCTGTGTGTGTGTGTGTGTGTGTGTGTGTGTGTGTGTGTGTGTGTGTGTGTGTGTGTAGGAGGAGGAGGTGGAGTTAAAAGGGAATTGAGGTGAGTGGCTGAAATGACAATGGTGTTCAGAGCGATCATAGCTTTGATAAGTTTGTGAGAGATCTCATATATCTGCAAATGTAATTTGACCTTCTGTTATATTGGCTCATATACATATATTAATGTGTAATACAAACTACTGAAATAAATGCCAAATAATGTTGGTCTCATTTACATTTGGAAGATAGTTAAGTTTTCATTTCAAGCGACTCCAAAATCTTGCAGACTACATTTGTCACACATGAGTATTGGATTCTTTCTTTCTTTCTTTCTTTCTTTCTTTCTTTCTTTCTTTTTCTTTCCTTGCCTTTGAGATATACAGTCCAACATTTCCTGCTGAGATTGGCCTGATACAGATACCTGGTGTTGTGTACATGGCCCACTGCCTCTGGTGCGCTGAGCTGAACCTCCCCTCATCCAGACAAATGCTTTTGAAAACAATGCAGCCAATCCTTGGTCAGGAAGCAGCGGTGTCAAGAGCCCAGCAGTGAAAAACTAATTAGGGCGAGCACCAGTGACAGTTTAAGGAGCGTAATCCCATTTCCTGTGAGAAAGTGGTACATTTCATTCAGAGCCAGTTTTCGTCTTCCTGCCTGTCACATGAGCGCTGTTCTTCCAGAATGCTTCTGTACGAGGGAAGCCCAGATAGTGCAGTGAGACTGCTCATTAGAGAGAGAGAGAGAGAGAGAGAGAGAGAGAGAGAGAGAGAGAGAGAGAGAATCAGAGTGGGAAAGGAAGTAGAAAAAATCATGAGAGCCCATATATACGTCCCATATATTAGTATTTGCAGTAAAGATGTGTTTTGGTACAAAGGCTCACCCCTTTGTACCAGAGAATTGTCAGTTGTTGACGAAATGGACTATTCAGGCTGTTACCAGCAATAGGTGCAAAATCCAGCATCTGTCATTGTACGGGTGTGCATCAGTGCAAACGGCATGGGTAGCTTTTCATGGGGAGGCATCTACTGGGATTTTACATAGACTTATGCTGTCAGCTTTTCCTGAGGAGACCATGTTTTTTACACACACACACACACACACACATACACACACAAAACCGTACATACACAATCCATAGCTTAAAAGATGTTTGTTACTCGTCTCCATTTCTTCTATTGGGAGAAAAATCATAAAGTGTTTCGGTGCAAATTCTACAGCAACTTTGTTACTGTCACTCATTTTTCAAAAGTCTCTTCTCTCTCTCTCTCTCTCTCTCTCTCTCTCTCTCTCTCTTTCTCTCTTTCTTTTGCTCTGAGTCATTGTGTTAGTATCTCTCTCCTGCAGCATACTGATAGCTTCCAGTCTCTAATGGCTGAGGCCACAAAGCCCATAGATCTGACCCTCACTGGTCAAAGCCGCCCTTTATTGGGAAAGCCTTCCTAATTGTGTTAGTATTGACCAGCAGGATGACAACTTGCCCTTTCAACAGCGGCTTTTCAATAATTTCAATTTTGGAACTGAGAGTGCGTCTCTGTCTGTCTTTCTGGCTGTTGCTATGGTGTGTGTGTGTGTGTGTGTGTGTGTGTCTGTGTCTGTGTCTGTGTCTGTGTGTTTGTGTGTGAGTGAGTGTGTGTGTGTGTGTGTGTGTGTGTGTCTGTGTCTGTGTCTGTGTGTTTGTGTGTGAGTGAGTGTGTGTGGGTGGGTGTGTTGTATGCAAGAAACGAGTTATTGCTTCCTTCTCAGCTAATAAAGTCAGGCTGTGTCTATGTGTGCTGTGGCTTTGTAGCAGAGACTGGAGATAAACCTCTTACTTTAAGCCTTAATTTAATCTGTAGTGAGTGTATTGTTGGACTACGGTAAAAAAAAGTCAAAGACGTAGTGTGCATATCTTTCTAAAGTGGTCATAAAAAATGTGTGTGGACAGTTTTTAACAGTTGAAATGATCTAGAATTTATTAAAAAAAAGGCCAAATGACATTATGTGCACAGCAAGAAAAGTCAGAAAACATACTGTAAAACTGCGTAATGTAACATGTCTGTCATAAGTGTTATATAAAAATGGAAATATCAGCTGAACTAATAACACACGCCTGCGTGGTCACTGCATCCCTCTGTCCATCTCTTTACCTCTTTTTACCTCTTCATTCATCTTTCCATCCTTCTACACCTTCATCTAATCTCTGGATAAATTAAACACAGCACTGCTTCCTGTTTATGACTCATCTGCATGATGCTGATGGAAGCTCGTTCTTTGTTGTTTACACTGAACTGAACAGACTGTTTGTGTGAGTGTATGTGTTTCCCTTGGGGGTGACCTGTGTGTGTGGTGTGTGTGTGATTATACTTATATAGAAGTCCTCAGAAGTGCAGTGATACTAGATCATGTTCTAGATCGTGTTTTGGCGATGACTCTGCTGTGTGGAAAGGAAAGCTTGTCTGTTTGTGTGTATGTTTATGTGACAGTTCTATTATCTGTGTGGGAAGACCCATCATTTGATATTGGGCTTTGTGAGTGCTGAGAGCTCCTGCTGCCTCTCTCTCACTCCCACACACACACACACACACACACACACACACACACACACACACACACAGACACATATTAAAATGCAAAAGTTTAAATAACTTAGTGTGACACCATCTCTATATGAATATGGAAACTGTCACTTCTGCACCAATTATGTGTTCTTCTTTCCTGACATTTCCCCCTGTTTCTCACTCATAGTTTTAATTTTATTTCTCACATACCTCAGTAGTCTAAGTTTTTTGTGTATGTGTTTGTGTTTGCACGCACGTGTGTGTGTGTGTGTGTGTGTATTCATTATGTGTTCAGGTTCATAACGGAAGATCTTTTTTTGGAGATCTGTATTCACTGAAAAGAAATGAATGAATGCTTTAGAAAAACATTTAGAGTATAATTACATGATTCTAGAAAGTTTAAAACTGAACTAAGTGCTCACTATCGTATCCCTCTTTCTCATAAATACTGAGCCAAACCCACGGATATCTCCTATCCTAAATGGATCCAAATGCCATTTACTCTAATTGTGCGTACATCATTTCAGCACTGGGGTCATGGAACCTGAAATTGTTTATTATATTATTTAAGTGTTCTGTTCATTAAAGTTGTTTTCATATTTATGGAGCCACCTTGGAATTTGAAAATTCTCTCTCTCTCTCTCTCTCTTTGCCTAAGTCTAAAGACAGTTCTGTCAGGCCCTCCTGCTAGTGGGACTCTGGACCTGTCTGGGCTCCCTCTCTCATTGCGGGACACGGAGCGCTTGGTCACCCATCTGCGGCGTCATTCGTCACGTGTGCGAATCCTGGAGCTGGGCTTCACTGAGCTGACCGACGAAGCTCTGCTGCTGCTGTTGCCCACGCTAGCTGCTCTGCCCAGCCTCGAGAGCTTGGCGCTCAACGGCAACCGTCTGACACGTGGGGTCCTGCGGCAGCTAACTGATTCCCTGAAGGAGCCGGGCAGCTTCCCCACTCTGGCCTGGGTTGATCTGGGCAACAACGTGGACATCTTCTCCCTTCCTCAACCATTCCTGCTGGGCTTGAGAAAGCGCTGTCCCAAACAGGGCAACCTGCCCACCATTCAGGAACAACCTTGTGAGCCTGAGGAAAGAGATTCCGGGCCAGGTGGTTGGGCAGCCTGTGGGGCCTGTGGAACCACCGCTCTGGAGGAGGCTGAAGAAGACGAGAGATTTACATGGACTTCAGGGTCAGCTGATGAAACAGGGTGACTGTGTAATTGGTGACCAAGAACTGACAAGTGGATAGACAGTAGGGGTGTAACGATACTTTCATATTTAATCTGTTTTTTCTGTTGGAAATCCTACAGAATTCTGTGAACTGCTCAGATTTGTTTGGCAAATTAATTCATACATCTTTTGTAACTGCTTCATCCTGTTCAGGGTTAGCTATAGGTCTAGAGCCTACCTGAAATCACTGGTTACAAGACAGGGCACCAGTCCTTCTTGCGCATCACTCATTCATTCAGCCATGGTTTGGCTCTGATTAAGACAAATTTTATTTCAAGACAGAAGATTAGTAACATGTCTTTGTGCAGAATGGTAATCTTATGAAACAAGCTGCAAATTTGAACCACCTTCAATCTTCAATCTTCAATCTAACAATCCTACACAGTACATCTCCATTTTACACTATTAACATCTGAAACCTTAACATCGACATGTCACGAAAAAAAATATTTTTATAATACATGCAAATTTCCCTTGTGTTAATTGTTGTGGTTTTCATGGATTTTGATTAAAGAGAGACCCTCAACAACGAAATTACTTGATTATATTTTTAACTTTTCTAGACTGTAATGATGTCAGCACATCCTTAATAGATAGTTGAGAGGCTATTGTTGGGAACATAAAATATGTGCCTGTATGATGACTGGATCTTTCAGTCTCCAGAGTAAGGTAACGTCCATAGCAGATAAATCAGAGAATCAGGGCGATAGATTCCCCCATTTTTACTAAAGTTGTCCAAGTGCAGTCTTAGAAAATCACGACAGGAGCCAGTTAATGCACATTTTAAGGCTCTGCCCAAACTGTAACACCAGCAGTGACTGTGCAGGACTCAAATATCCCAGTGTTTTTTTGGGTTTATTTTCTACACTGTTGTCTGGAGGCTTCCATTTTTGCAGTATTGACACTCAGCCTGTCAGCAGACCTTACTAAGCCCCAACCACCTTGGTTACTGTTGCTAAGCCTTACAAACTTTCAATCTGTCAAGTCTATGCACATTGCCATGGCCCACTGTTAAGTTCTGATGCTGTGTCTGAAATCACTCCCTTATCACTATTCCCTATATTACTCACTATATGGTGGGTAATGAACAATTTTGGACACTGCCTTATGCAGATTTTTACCAAACAATGCAGTGAATTATAGGTATCTGTTATCCGCTAGTGTACATGGATTTGCGGTGCACTCTAGGACTGTTTGAGTGCACTGAAAATTGTAAAGTATGGCTGTGACAGAAATGCCTCATTAGTATTGTGCTATATAGTGAGGCACTATTTAGTTCCCTAAATAGCACTAAGAATCATAAGTGAATTCTGACACTTCCGCTGTCCATTGCTTACTAACAAAGAAACTTGCAGTGCATCCTGGTCCACATTCAGCTCATGTAGTGAGCTATGACGTATACTATAAATCACAAATGCACTGTAGTCTCCATTGAAGATTGTAGTGCCCTCAAAGTCATGCTTGAATTACACTTTAGGATTCAGACACGCTGAAAAAACATGGCGACGCACTCTACAATGCTCTAAAATGTAAACAGGGAGCCATTTCAGGCAAGGCCTGTGTTTTCGGACACTACTGCAAAATGGTGGAACCCCAAAATAATGCACTAAAAAGTGAATAGGGCACAGTTTTGAACACAGTGTGAGGTTGTCAGAGAGCTGCCTGCGCCTGGTTAGAGTTGCTAAGCTACAGCTGGAGACTCACTGTTTAGGGCAGAAGGTCAGCGAAGGGTCAGTCACAGTCACAAGTTTCATTTTTCGTGTTGTTTATGTCCCACAAGGGATGTGGATGCCATTATGCAGCATTAAAGCGCTTGTAATTTATTCAGTCATAAATTATTCATATTTATGCAGCGGCTCCTGATTGGGTCATTAGTTCTACTGAAGCATGAAGAAAAGAAACAGTAATTTTCTGGCTTGGATCCATAAGAAATGCATTGAACAGCACTGTAGCAGAAGTAGGAGTAGTGGATATTTCTTAGTGCTGTCTGTGGACGTCACAGTACTAAGGAGCAGTACCCAGTGAGATGAGAACAGATCTAGATTCAGACTTTGATGTCTCTCAAGAAAACTAATATAAACTACATAACAGCTAACGCCAAGGTGAAAGTCTCTAAAGCACTTTTTAAGACAGTTAACAGTTATTGGAGCAGTCCTTCATCAGTGTGTGTGTAAATTTATGTTGGGATCCTGTAGCCTGATGAGACTTGCAGTAAGGTGTTACCCATATTACTCATCCAGGGAGAGATTCTTCTTTTCCTTTTTTTTTTTTTAGGATTTTTTTAATCACTCATAAAAGATATAGATCATCCCATAATAACTGAGAAAACAATAAACATGGCAAAATATTAATTATTGCTAATAAATTGATGTTACAAATTATAATTTAAAGTTTATTATTCCATAACATTAGCTGTTTTTAGCCATGTGTCTCATATGTGAATTAACCATTGGTTTATGGGGTCTGTCCCAAAACCTAGTGAGCTCCGTAGACAGATGTTTGAGCAGGCAGCATTCCAGTGGTCGTCTGTCCTCATGAGGCAGATTATTCAGACACTCTAGTTCCCACCCACCGCACGCAACTAGTGTTTACTTCCCTCAGCAGCTAGTGTTGCCTCAGCGTTTCAGCACAATTGATTCTACTCTTCTTGTTTTTATTGTGATTTATTTATTTTTGCTCTGGGAGAAGAGTGAAATTGACGGAAGTTGTGCCTGTGTTGCATCGTGGGATTGCCTTCACGGCTGAGTAATGGTTCATTGCTGCCTTACAGTCGGCCAAATTAGTAGGCAGCATAATGATGTGAATAAGAATTGGGAAAGTCTATGTGTCTGGAGTGCTCTCACTATGATGTAAAGGGCTCTCTAGGTAATCAGCTCACTAGGTTGTGGGACAGACCTTTAGTCTATACTTTATACGTTACTAATTAATAACAGTTTAATGCTAAGTGATTCCAAACCTCTGAATGGTAGCATGCATACCATAATATCAGTACTCTGTACTTTCTATATGCTGAAAGACATCATTGAGCTGCTAAATAAAGTTGCTGAATGTGTATGGTGTTTTATAATGTATTTACAATTCAGTGCTGATCAAAAGTCAGAGAACAATATTGTTTTATTTCCAGTCTAAATAACAGACAAAATAGAAAATAGCATACAAGCCTCAGTGTATCAGATGTGAAGATTGTTTTTCTTTATTAAAGAGTTGGTTGCATCTTCTGCCTCTCACAAGTTCATTATTCTGAGGACACCAGCTCCTCTGTTTCATTCTTTGCTGTCTGTTTCCTTTCCTCAGTAAGGGCTTCTTGAGTGGTGTACATCTTTTCAGACACAGCAGACTGCCTTGAAACACCTGTGGATTTTTTCAGGTCAAAGTAAGAGTGGGGCTTGATTTCCTCCTCTTTCTTGAAGATGAATGCTTAAAGTAGTGTTTTTTCTGTTTAGGAGTTTCCATTGTTACGAGTCCCACTTTTTCTGTGTCTTGATTATTTTTTGAAGTCCAGGAGGAGTTTTGGGCCATTTTCACTGGGAATTGATAGGTGTTCTGTGATTTTGCCCAGTACTCTATATGTTGGTAAAGAACACATTCTTTGGTTTAAAAATAAATAAACCATAAATGTAATGTGGGTTATTTTGCAAATCGCCTGCACAAGAAATCGTGTGTGAGAGAGCGAGAGAGCACGTGTAGTTGGATTAATCTAGATGGTCCTTTTTCACCTCTCTTTCTCTCTCATGCCTTCTCGCTCCACTTCTTTCTCCTTTAAATCTGCCTCTGAGGGTGTATTAGGGAACATGCAGTGTGTGCAGAGAGGATTTGAGAAATCTCATTGACTTTAAGTTTTTTGAAAAGCTGAAAGCTGGTGTCTTTAATGCTGAGAGACTTTAATGCTGAGCTGTATGGTGAAACTGCACACGCTCCCGATATGTACTGCATTCATTTCTCAAGGCTTGAGTCAAACAAAATGACTTCCTGAAGCAGCAGTCAGCTGTTTATTCTGTTATGTTGTTCTGGGGCTAAGTGAGCCGCAGCTGGTGGTTGCATGTGGTGGAAAATTGACCCCAATATAGTTTATTAGCATATAGATATATTTGATATTTGTTGTGAGATGTTTGTTTTATTGTTTTTTTTTTTTAATTACAATTGTAGTAAGCTGAATTCAGCAACACATGGACCCAAGATCATGCCCAATGCCAGTGGTCAGCTGGAGCAGTGTAAATCACTCCCAACTTGTGCTATGGAGAGGTGGTACTGTCATCCATTAGAGACTATTAACAGCAGCACAGAGTGAAATGAAATCTCAATTTAGAAGAGAGCTGCGAGTGTTGGTGTCTGCAAACATCCACCCATAGTGTAGACAGAGAGACATTCATAGCTGTAGACAGCACTGTGCTTTTACAACTGTTTACTTGATGGCTTAACATTTACACAGAACCTGAGGCTGTCATTTCCAAGACATTTTAAATTGTGGAAGTTAATATTACAATATTTCTATTACTCACTGGTGATGACGCTGCCATCTGAGTAGTTGACCTCACTCACCCTGAATTAGCAGAATGACCATCTTCTCTCATCACTCAGCATGAGGTTAGCAGTGCTGGCTTATATGACTGCAAATCAGTATCAATTTTACCTTGATTACAACTGATGAAACATTCTTTTGTTTTTGTGCTCTCATAGTTCAGTGGTGAAGCTTGTACTGTAAATAATCTCAAGTATTAAAGCTGGCATTATTTCTAATGTTGCCAAATTAATGTCAGTCTCTCTTTTAGAGCCATGCACCGTTCATATTTGGTGATGTGATTGTGTTTCCAGTGCTGAAACAGACTGATAGGATTAACTTTGGTTGCTGAAAGCTTTTGTTTTTGTCAGTTTGTGCGGTACAAGCTGCTTGAGTTGCTCGTTCGGCATCTGTGTTTAGGTTCTCCTACATGTTGCAGTTTGGATAGGGCAGATTGTTTACAGCATTTGGCAGACACTCTTATCCAGAGCGACTCACAAAAGTGCTTAGTGTTCACACAGAATGTGTATCCTAGCTAGTAGAAATAGGTTAGGGTCCAAATTCCCTCTTAGCTTAGATGCTTGTCAGAACAAGGGCTATTGCTTATACCTAGAAAGGACAAAATGTAGTAAGTTCATTCATCCATCCATTCATTGTCTGTAACCGCTTATCCAGTTCAGGGTCACGGTGGGTCCAGAGCCTACCTGGAATCATTGGCCGCAAGGCAGGAATACACCCTGGAGGGGGGCCAATCCTTCACAGGGCAACACACACACACAGGCACATTTGAGTCACCAATCCACCTACCAATGTGTGTTTTTGGACTGTGGGAGTAAACCGGAGCACCCGGAGGAAACCCACGCAGACACGGGGAGAACACACCAATTTCTCACAGACAGTCACCGGGAGCGGGAATCGAACCCACAACTTCCAGGTCCCTGGAGCTGTGTGACTGTGACACTACCTGCTGCTCCACCGTGCTGCCCTAAAATGTAGTAAGTGCAATACACAATACAATCTAGTCAGTGCTCAAACCTAGAAGGAAAAACTAGTCAGTGCTCATACCTAGAAAGAAAGGCTTTAAGTTCAGTAAGTGCAAAACATTCTGTTACGGTGAGCACTTAGATTAGTGCTTACCTAAATGGATGACAAAGGGATGGGTCTTCAGTCTGCATTTGAAGACTGCAAGGGAGTCTGTTGTTCGGACAGGCAGTGGAATTTCGATCCACAATCTGGGCGCCAGGACTGAGAAGAGTCTTGATGCTAGTCCTTTTGTGACTTTAACGATGGCATGCCAAGTCGAGCTGTACTTGAAGCTCAAAGGGCTCGAGGTGCAGTCCGACTCTTGACCATTGCCATAAAGTAGGGAGGGGCTGGTCTGTTCTTGGCTTTGTAGGCAAACATGAGAGTTTTAAACCTGATGCGGGCAGCTACAGGAAGCCAGTGAAGAGAGCACAGCAGTGGAGTGATGTGGGTGAACTTAGGAAGGTTGAAGCTGAAGATGCTTGATGGTCTGCAGTGTAAGACCAGCCAGGAGTGAATTGCAGTAGTCAAGCCTTGAAATGACTAGAGACTGGACAAGCACTTGGGCAGTCTCCTCAAAAAGAAATGGTTGGATCCACTGGATGTTGTACAGAAGGAATCCGCATGACTGAGTTAGGTTTGAGATATGGTTTGTGAACGATAGCTGGCCATCCAGAATCACACCAAGGCTCCTTGCATCTTCAGAAGAAACAGTTGAGGAGTTTTCATATAAGATAGCAAAATCTTGGTGAGTCTTGCTAAGATTGAGCTTCAGGTGGTGAGCCATCATCTAAGAAGCAATGTCAGTCAGACATGATGAGATGCGACTGGAAACATAAGTGTCAGATGGTGGGAAGGAAAGCATTAGTTGATTGTCATCAGCGTTAACAGTGGCAAGAGAAACCATGAGATTGGTAATTATATCACCAAGAGAATGGGTATACAATGAAAAGAGAAGAGGACCCAGCACAGAGCCTTGAGGGACACCAGTGGAGAGCCTGAATGGAGCGGAGGTAGATCTGTTCCATGTTACCTGGTAAGTGTGACCCTCCAGATAAGACTCAAACCATTTCCATCTGAGGACTGAAAGGAAGAGTTTGTTGTTGACTGTGTCAAAGACCACAGAAAGGTCCAGAAGAATCAGAACTGATGACAATTTGGCTGATCTTGCTGCCTGGAGCTTCTCAGCAATTACTACAAGGGCTTGGTTGGGGTCCTGGAGCTGGTTCTGGGTAAGAAAGAGGGACAATTGAGTATAGACTGCATGTTCAAGAATTTTATAGAGGAAAGGAAGGAGTGATAACGTTCTGTAGTAGCTGAAGTCGGAGGAGTCCAGAGTGGGCTTCATCAGGATGGGAGCCACCCTGGTGATCTTGAAACTTGACCAGAAGACAGTACATGAACATACAGTGGGGGACATTAAACAACAAAATAATAAATGAATTTGTTTGATATAGGCAAGATTACGTTGTTTAGATTTTCTGGATATCAATTTCAATTCATTTTCGATTAATTGCCAAAACGCAGATGCTAGTCAATGTTGGCATTTGTTAATAGTCACAAATTTTGCGAAGTTTGTGTACTCCATTTGCAGATGCTTGAAGCTTAAATTATTCTTCACATTCCCGGTTTAGAGGCTTTATGCGCTTGAGGGAGTTCTATTGGGTGAAATTGGCAGTGACTAAATTGACGAGAAAATTGGGTTAAAAATGTTTTTACTAAAGTGGCTAAATGGATCAATTTGCTATAATATGCATTAAAGCATCCAATAATCAGTCTTGGAAGAAGGCTAAAAGCATCAAGTCTCAGAGGGAATACGTTGCCTGTCTGTCACCATAGGAATGTGTGTGTTTGTGTGTGTACAGGAGCCGCCACTTCATCATTAGCACCTCCACGCTAAGCTTCTGTGACAGTGAAGCAGCCGCAGAGGGAGCAGGACGGCGGCCTGTTAGCCATGACAGAAAATCTGTGCGGTTAGTGATGAGCGTCTGAGGCAGCCAGGCTCTCCCCATCAATCTTAAAATCCCGGGCCAGACTCACTAATGAGCCACTGGAAAAATCACTGATCTGTTCAACTTAATCAGCTCTCGCGAGTCCATAACAACAAGCCATTCTTCTTCCCGACTTTCATGTTAACAATCCTGAGAGCAGGTGACATTCTATGATCTACAGCGTCTAAAAACTTGTTGTCCAAATAAAGCACGGGCATATATGGGATATAATCTGAAAGCAACACCTTCCATAAACATTAACACTAACAAAGTTGTGAAATAGGCCTTAAAGTAGTAATGCAATTGTATTTAGTTATAAAAAGAAAATCCAAGAAAGTCCCTTTTAAGCATGGATGAGTCTCAAGGCTCATAATGTTATGTGCCAGTGAATAATCCTGCTGTTCAGGAGCGATGTTCCTCAAAAAACAACTGCAAGGATGTTATGTACTTCTGAGCAGGAAATAAAGTGATTCAGGGAATCCAGAGAAGTATTTGTGCATAAATAGCAAAGACAAAAACCACAGCTGAATGTCTTTGACCTTTGATACCTCAGACAGCATAGCATTAAAAATCTTTATGCTCCTCTGCTGCATATTGCCACATGGGGATGGAGATTTGCATCTACGAATCCATATTAAGACTATAACAATATGCACAGTAGAAGCTATTTGTCAACAGTGTCCTGAAATATCTCACACTTTGGGCTCATACCTGTCTGAAATTGACTGATGCATGGTGGGCCTTCCAGACTTCTCCAGGCCAAAGAAGAAAAAATCCATCCAGAGGTCCATTATAATTTTAACATGACTTAAATTTACTGACTCTTCCTCCAGTGAAAATCATGTGCTTTTACATTAGACGATGTATAATGAGAGAAGAAAGCAGTCAATGCCATGGCTAAGCGTTTTTGCTTTGAATATTCTATGACCAAAGACAGTCTCAAATGGGCGGATTCAGACAGCCAGGGTTTCTTAGTTCACAAACCTAAAGAACCAACAGCATGTATTTGGGTTTTCAAGATGCAGATAATCAGGCTAAGATTATCTAAGAGAACATAGATCCAGGAACTAACTGCATATTCCTAAATCTACTGAATGACGGCAAAGAGTTATATCTAAGCCACTTGTAAGGCATTGGGGAATTTCTGTTCTTGGAAATAACTTCTAACCATGTCATTTTTTCTGGGCTTAATAGATGACTGGAGGGTTACTTTTAATTGAAACGCTTCGTTCATTAATAAATCACTAATGAATAGTTTTAGATACAGTCCAAACAGCAATGCATCTCCAACCCTCCATTGACCTCCCCCCAAAGGAGCCCATTATAAAGTGTCCAGGGGGCTCAAAATTCCTAACAGAGCTGGTGGTCTGTAGTATCAAACTTTTCTGGAGGATTCTCCACTCTATGACAGATACAAACTATCTTTATGACAGTGTGGTAAAAGTGTGGATAAAGCTGGGATGCACGATACAATGGATTTATTGTCATATTCACAGTGAGCAGGAAAATGCAGTAAACAATGCAATTCTATGTAAAAATACATACATTTGATTTCAGATATGAATACTTCCGTTAGAGACAAACTGTTAAAACAGACCAAGTTTAATCTTAAAACTAGCCTAAACGGTTCAAGTTACTTATTTATCACTGGCATTGCAGTCAAAACTAGGCATAACCGTAGTAGAACAACAAACATCTATGGAGGTAAGCCATCCCTTACAAAAAAAAAAAAAAAAAAGATATAGTTGCACTACAGATGTATTTTCAATTTGATTCTTATGAGTTTTTGTAATAAATCCAGACAATAACTTTAGTTTCCAACAGCGCCCTATGATTACTATAAGGCAGTAATACAGGAATAATATGAAGCAGTGAAAAAGAAATGTTAAACAGCCCTGTAGAATTCTACAAACATTTTTGGGGTATTAAAAGATATGAGGTATTTTGAAGAGGTCAAAATAATGTAAATTAAATGAATTAGAAGTTGTGTAGAAAACACCAAATCAAGCCAGACAGTAATACAGTGTTATTTGATTATACAATATCGCCCCCTCCAGACTTAACCCGAGGACTGCAACCATTCAAATAAACTATAATGTATGCTGGTTTCCCAGACTTAAATTAAGCCTAATCTCAGACTAAAAGCAGAAATGTTATTTTTTAAGTGTGATTTGCCACAGCCTTTGCAATTTATTCTAAGACAACTCCAGCCCCGCGAAACCAGTCCTAAGTCTATGAAAATCTGTTGACACATGCTTCTTCGACATTAAGATGGATTTAAGAGTATTCATTCATAAAATGTTTGAGCCAGTGCGATTATATTTTATAGGAATGTACTGTCTTTGTTTATCGAAGCAACGATGAAAATGTTAACTATAAAACGTGTATACATTAGAAAAAAATAGACGAATGGGAAGAATTGAGAGCAAATAAAACAAGAATAAAAATGATAATGATAATAAAATAAATGAAATATAATTCTGTATTTTACTGGCGGCTGCGTCGGCCTGGGTGTGTCCGGTATGTAGCGGGTTAATTTTCAAACCAAAAGTCCCTACCTCACTTCCGGCCGATGAGGTCAATAATTCTTGGAGCAGCCGCCATTTCAGTGCGGAGTTGCGGGCGCTAAGGAGCGGAGAAAATCGGAGGAAATCAGTGGAGACAGTAGACGTTTGCTACTTTAGAAAGTGTCGGTTTGTGGAGGGTTTTCAGTGGAGTTTGTGGCGGCAGGATTAGAGCTTTGTGTCCGCGGCAGCGGGGCTTTTCTCCCCGAGCCTTTTCTCCTCCAAAGTTTTTGTATGAAGTTGCGGTGAAGCGGAGGGGCAAGAGGAGCCTCGCCGAGCAACAGCGTAGCCATGGCTGGGCACTTTGACGCCGAAGACCGTGGGAGTTGGTACTGGGGCAAAATCAGCAGAAAAGACGCGGTGGCGCTGCTGCAGGGCCAGAGACACGGAGTGTTTTTAGTCCGAGACTCGACCACCATCCGCGGCGACTATGTGCTCTCCGTATCCGAAAATTCCAAAGTCTCCCATTATATCATCAACAGCATCAACAACAACCGCCAGTCCGGATCAGGTACACGCCGATCTCACTACGCGGTGTTGTTGCAGAATGAACGAGTCTGGGCTCATTAGAAAGGGTAGAACAAACTCCGAACATTACCTAAGCTAAAGCAGGTCGAGTTCCAAATGCCTCCCTCGTCTCTGCTCACTATTGAGTGCACTTTGCAGGCCACAGGTTTGGCTTCACGGATTAATTGAACATGATTTTTAAAATCAAGAACTAAGATTTAATTCCTGTTTGTCATTTTGTGTACAGTATTGTCTTAACCGCTGAATCAGTTTTTTTAAATAAAGCAGGCTTCATCAGTTAGCCCCCTAACTTATGGCCAAACTTGACGACTGTCCAGTAGCAATCCCATCATTCCACATCTGATCCCACTGGACAGACTTGAATTTGGGTTTAAGTTACCGGGCTGAACTGAGAAATCCTGCTTTGTGGAATACCCCTCAAGTTTAATTCAGTAAATTGAAGTTCACCTAAAACACAATATGAATGAACTGTCCTCAAGTCTTAATTAATATTTTTGAAAAATAACTTTTTAAATCACAATAGCAAAATTTCTCAGAACAGTCGCAACTCGTCTCTCGATTAAAATGAAATATTTAACAGTTTTTCCAGGAACAAATCCCCGGTATAATTGTTCAACTCGATGTTCTAATTTAAAAAAATATTCTATACGATATACAAGGTCCTGTTTGGGAGTAGAAGCCCTAGATTTGTGGCCTGTATAGCGCACTACACAGGGAGCAGGTGGTCATTTGAGACGCAGCTCAGTCTCACGGACATAACGATGACTTTCAAGCACTACTTTTGAGTTGTAAATTGGATTTTAATTTGAGAAGAAATTAACAGACTTAATGTCCGTGTTGTGCATTTTAATGCGCCCTCCATCTTTTATCTGAAGTTTTCCAGCTATTGATAGTTTAATAAGTACAATTTAGCCAGTTAGCTTGGCCAGATAAAGTTTGCCTTAGCTGTAGTCTGAGTTCATTTAAAGTCCTTGGCGTGTTTAATAGCACACACAGCCCTGAAAACCAAATCAGATGTATCCAGTACAACTTTGTTAGGTAAACATTTAAACCTCTAAGATTCGTATCTTTACATTTTTCTTATAGCAATTTAGCTTCAGTCCGTGAGTGATTAACTCTACGTTTTAAAGTTAAGTTTGTGTTCAGGCTTTTCGTTTTGGCCTTTTTTTAAAGCCCAAAAATTCAGCACATGTTTTTAAGTGGAAAAATATATTTCTTGTTAAAATGTTTACACTTAGCCCCTGTAAAAGTTAAAGTTGGTGTCCACTCCTAAACCCAACGTGGCTGTTTAAAGGGGTGTGGACAGAGTGAGTATTAGTCATTTTAATACCCCCCTTCAACTCTGAAACACTAAGGACACTGGAAAACTCATCGTTTTATGAGGGTAGCTGTATAAAGCAGACAGAACTACAGATAAAACTGATTTGCTTTTTCCTTTTCTGAAGGTTATTTACTCTGTGTCTGAATTAGAATCAAAGGATTGTTTCTGAGCACTTCTTATTGCTGTTAGTCCTGGGTTTGTTGTGATGCCCCTTGTTACAGTAATGAATGAGTAATGAACACAGATCTGGTGTATTAATGAAACCAGTGACATGCTTTAGTCAAAATACTACAAGGATCAAGCCTCACAGCAGTGTTTTCCGTCTGTCTAAATAGACATGTACAGAATGGCCGATTTCTATGCCTGTGCCTTTTAAGTGAAAACAAGCTGGTGTTGACCCCAAACTGAGCACACAGCAGTTACAAAAACGAGAGCAGAAACATTATTATTATTATTATTATTATTATTTATTTTTTTTTTTTTCTGGAGGGTGACTTTACAGTTCTACTTTGCCTAATCATGCACATTGATTTTGGATGAACAAATCAATTTTTGAATAGTTTTGTAATTCACCTTTTTATATTAAGTTAAAATAAAAATTAGCGCAACGCGACAACTCTTAGACTAATGTTGAAACCGAGAGATTCGGGTGAAAGTGGCTTGTCTGTGAAATCGCAGCACAGAAAAAAAAGAAGTCTAAAGTTAAGGTAATGTGCTGAAGGGAAATCTAATTTAAGCAAATTTAATTCTGAATCACTTTGGTGTTCAGATATACGCATTAGATTAAGAGCAGAGAAGTGTGTTTTATTTGTATAACACTTAAATCTAGTAAAGCCAAATGTGTAAAACCTCATATTTATAGGAATAGTCAAATGAACCATTTGATCCCTGCACTTTAGCTCACCAGGGGCAGAGGAAGTTAATGCGAATAACAGAACTCTTTGGTTCAAATCTTGATGGTTATTTACTCAGTTTTCTGCTTAAAATAGTCTTCCTCTTTTGATGAAAAGTTATTTAGAGCTATATGTTTATTAAAATAATAGGAAAAAATTAGAAACATTTAGTTTTTTTTTTCAGCTAGCTAAGGCAGCACAGTTAGTCTACTTACAGCCTTTATCTTTTGTGTATAATAATTATAATTTAACATAGTGCAATGCTTTAGAGTTCTGCAAAAACTGAAGGGCATTATACAGTTTTCTCCTGCATTTTTCCTCCTAACATAAGAAACACTTAGATACTGAATATAACATTTGAATCCTGACACATGGGATAGTTAACCCATGTTCTCTGGTTCACAATAACTGCCTTACTATAACCTGCATATGAACAACTCTTTATTTAGTTCTTATCTAAGTCTGTAAGTTTATATAACTTAATGAAAGGCTGTCGGTGGGGTGGAGAAGTGGAATTTCCCGGCGGAACTGAAAGGTGTTTGACACAGAGTGTCTAGGAATGAATGGGCTGGGTGACACACACTAAGGATGACTGTTCAGTATGGTGTTTGTGGAATGTGTGTAATCCTGTGCCTTGTCCGTCTCCCTCTCCCTCCATCCCCCCAGCCCGTCTCATGCGCATGCACTCGCACTCACTCAGTCACTCATTCACACAGCTGGATCCTGGAAGGGCAGGTTCCTTCTAGTTGCAAGTGGACACAAGCTGTTGTCACATTTTCCTTTAGTTCTCAGGCTCCGTTCACACTCACCATTAACACGTGTCATCCAATCAGGAGTGACAGCCAAAACAGATAGCCGTTCACACCTGGGACTTAAATGTGTCTCCCGTGACCACCTGTGAACGGTTTTCTCTCTTCATTCTCGTTGGTGGAGGAGGAGTGTGACAGTGTGAATGTCCTAGAAACACTTGAATAACTCCTATGAGTTTTTGTCCTTGAAACATAATAAACACACTCTCAAACTCTAAACAGTCTACTTTTCAACTATATACAGGGAAAACTAATATATTTCTCTTAGAACTACCTAAAATACAAGTTACAAGAGGCATATCTCACACACACACACACAAATTACAGCTTAAACTTGGTTTATTGGGAAAAACAGCTTGTGCAGAGAAGCGATTGGTGTGGCCGGTGCTTATTGCTTAATGAGACGCCTCCAGATTTATGTGCAATCACTCTACAGGAATTGTGTGGCCGTAGACATTTCTGACCCCATTCACACCTGTCATTAACATGCATTTTTTGTGATCCAATCGTAAGTGTTCAGCAAAAATACAGGTGTGACTTGAGGTGGTCAGAGACACGTTTGTGTCCGCATGAGAGACAGGCCTCTTAAATAATTTATTTCTCTTGCAACATTCTAAAAATATACACCTTTAAACCTATATATAGTTGAAAAGAAGACCATTAGGGTTCCTCTGTATGTGTTTTTAGGACAAATACGTGCTATCTAAGTGTTTTTGTGAAATTACTGTTTAATCCCTCCTCCGGTGAGAATGCCCAATTACAAGCGGTCACTGGAGATGCATATTAATGCCAGGTATGAAGGAGGCCTGAGTCACCTCTCTTACTTATTAGTAATGTCTGGTACGTCAGTAACAGGAAAAGGTATGATCTGTGTTGCCACAAATAAACTTGCTGTCAAGCAGGGACAAATTGCTCATGTATGACCAAATTGCTCATGTCAGTGGAAGTCGATGATTTGTATGTTGTTAGGTTTTGTGCATTCGCGCTTGGTGTTTTATTTATTCGGGGTTAAGGAATGCAGAAATGTTTTTGTTGTTTACGGCACCGTTCAAGATGGTGCTTGCTGAAGGGGGATTCCTATTTTAGCATTTTTCCCTGATGATGCTTTTTCTTGGTTTGAGCTGTAGGATGCATTGAATCAGTGTATAAAGAAACAATAGGTAAGATTTGGGTTTGTTAGTTTCCTCTGGCTCCCCACTGTATAATTAATTCATTTTTACAGCACTATACTGAAATCAATGAGGAGTGGGATGGAGGGTGTTGGTTTCCTACCCTTCTCTAAAAAGTTAGGTTTCATAGATTCTGCAGTGCAGATTAGCCACAACAGAACATCTGTTCTCCCTGTTACAGGTCAGTGAAGTTTCACAATGATTTTGAAGCTGTAATTTTAAGGTAAAATATTATGTAGTATACATTTTTAGAGCATTGGGCCCCTAGCGCCAATTAATGTAGTAGAGTAGTATTGATATACCCAATTTGGTTCATGAATGGTATATTATTGCTTTATTTATTTCCCTCATTTTCTTTGTGTGGGTTTTTTATTTTATTTTATTTTATTTATTTATTTTGCAGTTTTGTCACCAGTTATTACTTGTCTCCAATTCCCCTGTCAGTGGGTCTTCCTTAGTCACACATGGTCACCAGTGTCAGGAGTCTGGGGGTGAACACGTGCCTCTTCAGAGACATGAGGCAAACCCACCACTTCTTTTCTAACTGCCACCACAACTAAACAGCTTAAGGCTCCAGAGAACAATTCAGACTGCCCAGATCTGTCACATCAACTGACAGGCACCATCGGAGATGAGGTGTTAGAGTATGGAAAATGTATGCACTATGGAAATCTGTGTGTGAAACTGATGCATGCTCTGTCTCTGTTCAGGTTTGATGGCTTCACGCTTTCGTATCGGAGACCAGGAGTTTGACACACTTCCAGGTCTGCTGGAGTTCTACAAGATCCACTACCTGGACACCACCACGCTCATCGAGCCCATCAACAGAGCCAAGCATGCCAGCTTCATCAGCACTGCCCCTCCGGGTGTCCCCCAGAAATCAGAGGACGCAGAGTATGTGCGTGCCCTCTTCGACTTCCCGGGAAACGATGAGGAGGACCTACCATTCCGAAAGGGCGATGTGTTGCGTGTGTTGGAGAAGCCTGAAGAACAGTGGTGGAATGCCCAGAACAGCGAAGGGCGTGCTGGAATGATTCCCGTCCCCTATGTGGAGAGGTACAGGCCTCCTTCACCCACCTCCACAGGGGGCGCTCCTGTGGGTCAGGTGGGCCTGGGGACATCCACAGTGGGAGCGCTGGACAGCACTGTAGCTCCAGTCCCCACAAAGTTGGACTACGCCCAGCCTGTGGTCAACACTCCTCTACCCAACCTGCAGAATGGGCCTGTGTTTGCCAGAGCCATCCAGAAGAGAGTTCCCAATGCCTACGACAAAACGGCCCTCGCTCTAGAGGTATGGAAAGGTGGTCTTTTCAGCAGTTTGCCAGTGGAAAACAGTGGTCTTGCTTCTTTACTAGGATTTGGCAGTATGGCTAAAATATACCCAAGTATGACAAGAAATTCTCTATTTAAAATTGTCACAATTTATTAAACATCTGCCTGGAGTGGTGCAACTGATCAATAAAGCAGTGTTTTGTGGTAATGTGGTATTTATACTGGGCCTAGTATCTGCACTTTTTGTTAGTAATAATAATAATAATATACATAAGATTTATAAAGGGTGTTTCATAAAGTATGTAGTTTTTAAAAATGCAATAAATCAGCCAAAATCGAAGCAAAATTCAAATTTTTTTATTTAATTTCTTTTAACATATGCTTCAATTTAGTAATGAAAAATGATATCGAGCATATGACCACCTCCACTCTCTCTGCAGGCAGTCATTGTATCATTGAGATTAGCGATAACTCTTTTTATCGTCCTCTTGTTGTCTAGTCAAAATCCAATCAGCGAACCTTCGCCGTTTTGCATGATATGCTGGTTTGAGCTCTTGTCTCAACTGAATCTTGTAGGGATGCATATGAAGATCTTTTTTCAGTATTCGATGCACAGATGTTGACATACCCAGCTGTTGTGAATGATGGTGAGGCGACTTCATGGGGCTCACTTTCACACTGTCTTGCACTACCGCAATGTTTCGTTGCATTCAAACATTATGGTTTCGATGCTATTTTCTGGTTGCAACTGACCCAGATTCTTCGAACTTCTGTACCAACCTCGAAACTGTTGTTGCGGTAGGGGCATTGCCACATCCAAAGATTGCGTGAAGTGTATGGACAGTCTTCAAACAAAAAAATCCTGTGAAATTAAAAAAAAAAAATGCGTACTTTATGGAACACCGTTTATGTCAAATTTAATGCTGAACCGAGGTGGCTTTGAAATTACTTTTAAGAACTTGGGTGACAGAAATAAAGTGCTGCACCATTTTTAAAAAATGAAAATTTGGAAGCTTAGCTTCAAAGTCCTCCTACCCTGCAGTGATCTCATGTCATCAACTGGAGGATTAAATCAAGAGCCTCCTTTATCAAGCAAAAAATAAACCAGGAACACAATGTGCTGTGTTTTATTTTTATTTATATATATATATATATATATATATATATATATATATATATATATATATATAATATGAGAGGAAGAAATGTGCCTTCTGCTTAATTGACCAGATGCAGTTTTCCCCATGTTCCAGACGGGCACACGCTGTGTTGTAATCTGCTTCTTTCTCCTGTCTTAAATTTTATGCCATTGTCTGTGGCCAGTTCCATACCATTTTTCTAAGTCAGTACTGTGTATGTGTGATATATTGTCCTGCGTGATACTGGGTTTTGCAGAACCTCCACAGAAGGACTTTATAACAAATACAGTGTTTATTTCCTGTGCTGTGAAGATAATGTAATCCAACATGGAAATAATTTTGTGCAAAATAATATCAGCCCATCTTGATAGTGTTGATGGTTTTATTTAGTAAGTAGCTGCATTTGTATATGGTATATCCTAACCACAACATTCTGGTATATTCAGTAGAGATTTAAAAAAAATAGTCTTACAAGTCACTATTTGTCCCAATTTAAAGTTTTAAAGTGAGTTTCACAATTGTAAAAATATTGTTTCACACTTTAATTTTGAAACTGAGCTGTGTTTTGCTGCGTTTTGAAATTTTGCATATATCCATCCAATATCTAATATCAGCTAATGTTATTGCAAGAATATCTGAAAAAATAGTAAATCAGAGCAGTGCAAGAAATTGGTGTCCTGTGGGCACAGATGTGCTGAAGTTATTCAAGCAAGGGCCTCTAAATTATGATTACAGCTTTTTTGGTCATTGATATGATAAACATACACTTCACCTACATTCTTTCTGTTCCTATTAGCGTAATTGGAAGTAAACGTAATTGGAAGTTTTTTTCATTTTTTTGTAGTTCTATACGTAATTCTGTTTGCATGAAATTATCAGTGCAAATGTCAGCTTGCATATTTATTAATGTAAAGAAATAGTGTATTTATGGCTAATAGTTATTGCTAGTGCATATGGTCTTCATTGAGCAGTGACAGCATGACGTTTTTCCCCTAACTGATGTCTGTGTGTGTGTGTACAGGTGGGCGACATAGTGACGGTGACGAAGATCAACGTGAACGGTCAGTGGGAGGGAGAGTGCAAAGGCAAGAAAGGCCATTTCCCCTTCACACACGTCCGCCTGCTTGATCAGCAACAGCCTGAGGACGAAAGCTGAGGCACACATGCATTTGCTCTCTCACAAACTCAAACACACCGCAGTTCTCCACGCTCTGTGATGAGTGTTAGACTCATTGCATCCATACAAATTTGCTCAAGCTAAAACATGTCTATCCTGGGTTTTTGTCCACATCAGTGTTCTGATCAACTGCGCCAGCATCATCTTATGTCGACACTAACAGATTTAGGCCTGCAGTTATTTTTTCCCTAGTTGTGCACAATTCCATATAACTATAGTGTAGATTTTACATACACCTGCCCTACAAAGGACCATAAACTTCAACATGATGTGCTGAAAATCCAGCACCTTGCAGTGTTCCCTCTCTTTTATGACTGTCTGAAAGCCATTGGAGCAAGAAATCTAAGAACGAGAGGGTGGGAAATGCCTTCTGACTGCTGACAGAAAAAGAAGAGAGAGCACTACATCTGTCTCTCATCCCATAGACTGGCTAGAATTGAACTGCCCTCCTCTGGATGTCTTCAGTGCCCTTTTTTTGGGTCAGACAAACACTACCAGTCAAGCTCCAGTTCTCCTTTTGTACTGAGATGGAAAATATTATAATAAAACAAAGACATATTATATATTATATATTCCATGCTAAATTTAATGCCAATTATGTTTTTGTATTTTACCCTGTGTATGATGCCTGCTGGTAATTGCATTTCCAGATGATCTGTTCTCTAACGTTGACTGAAACTAGGAGCCCCCACTAAAGGAAAAGAAAATTCCTTAGGAGACACTGGGAGTCAAAGATCTGGTATTTTCATTCTCCCAGGGAGGCGTATGAGAGAGGACCTTCAATACTGACTGAAAGACAAGGAAGGGGAAAAAACATCCACTTTCCATTCCCCTCCCAAACCCCCGTCCTCTGTTTCCCCTTTGTGTATGTTTGCCTTCTTCCAGTCTCCCGTGCCAAAGATGCACAACTCGTCCACATCACTGCCTTGTTTATTTTTCCTGTGTGAATCAAATACTGTTGCGCTTTTCCATCTAAATCCACATACACGCTCCAATAGGACACACCTTCCTAACAGCCCACTTATAACAAACTATGCTCGTCCCATCTGATAGAAAAAAATGCAGTGCCACGGATTGCCAGCATTATATTATTTATTTACAATAGCTAATATTTGCCAAACAAAAGTGGGTGTAGTTTTAAACCAGAATTGAGTGCGTGTGTGGTGCTTAAAGTGGGTGAACTTACTTACGGAAGTGGATTATACACTAAGCATAAGCCTAAGTGTTATTAGCAAGCTTGGAGAATACAATTTAAACAGCCAATTAGCATTCCGTATGTCAGAATAAAAGATTCTAATTGGCTCAACAATGCTAATAATGACTGATAATGAAATTTAATACGGAACAAAAAAAGAATGTTTCCAAGTTCCGCATTACTGAGTTAAATCTATAAATGCATTGGACATCTTACTGTAGTTACCATGAAGACCAGTATAATTTATTCTCTTTTACTCTTGTTGCTGTCTGTGTCCATAAGCCTAGGTTGGTGTATGAATCCAAAGGGAGTTAAAACAGATGGACACAGACAGGTGGGGACTGCAGGGTGTCTCCAGTGTCCTGTCCCGTCATTCTCTATACTCTAGCTGAGGTTACGGTGACAGCAGTGATTGGCAGATGATCTTGCGTAATGCCTTGTCAAAGGTGAAACGGAGCCATGTTGTCTGTGAAAGCATTCCAGGCCCTCTGCCTGTCAATCATGAGTTTCATCAGCTGGACAGGTCAGGATTTTAGTAAGGATTAGGCAGGCTAGTAACTGGTCCTACTCTAGTAACTTCTCTTACTCTTATGATGTTTTCAAAAGCCCCATTCAACCAAATGGAAATGTTGTAATAAGAAATCAACTACAGAAAACAAAGTTTAAAATATTACACTAGCGATCTAGAGTCTTGTAGGGGGGGGGGGATAGGTTTAAAACAGTAGTGAATTTTTTTTGCACTTCACATTTGAAATCACAAAAATACAACACGGCTGTTCTGACCTTATTAGCTTTTAACACACCATTTGTATTTGAACTAATGTAATGCACTGTAAACAAGGGAAGGGTGTGAACACTTGAGTCCTTGGGAAACCCTTTGTTGTTCAATGTTGTACTCGTAAGCCTTAGTGTTACTCCAGTTTTTAATATCACCCAAATGTCTTTCCCAGTGGTAAACTGAATTGTAGTTAATTAACTTGAAATACAAGAAACGTGAGCTGTACACTACATTTGTAAAGAATATACCAGGGGTTTTATCTGCATTTGTAATGTTTGTCCAATTTCACACAATAGCTACTATATAACATCAGTTATTTGTTGCTTTGTGCCAAGGAGCTTCTGACAAAATTTCAATTGACATCCAGTGATCTTCCTTGCTGTAAACTTGAAGAATTTCTGGATGTTTTTACAAGTTTCTTCTTGTCGTTCACTATGATTGAGATGATGGGATAGTGTGACAAATAAAAACAGATGCACGTGAGATGTTCTTAGATAATTAATTAAAATTTGATGCCATAAAAAGTGAATAACCAAAAATGAAACATGAAATGCTTACAGCACCTTTAAGTCTAAAAGAGTTCAGGCTGAACGCTTCAAAGAAGCTGTGTCGATGGAGTCTGCATTCTCTGAAAATAGGATGATCGTTTTGTTTGATAAATATTTCATATTATTCTTTCATTTCAATTTACTTTACTCTTTGCAAATGTTTTACAACTTCCATTGACCCTCTACTGATGACGGTGTACATTTCTTTATTTCTTTTCTATGTGCTGTTTAAATTCATAACACTACAGAGTTCTCTTCACAGCAATGAAATGAAAGCATTGTGTTGTAAAGACCAGGGACTATCAAGAAGCCAGGGAGACTGATTTAATGAAATTGTAAACTCCTTTAAAGGATTTAACAAAAATTAGGGGTTTCTAGAGATGGTTTTAACACATTTACCATAAATTTATATATGTATTTTGATAAATGTCCCTGGCCAAAGAAAAAGAGCAACTCGCATGGATTACGCAGTTGTTTCCATTACACTCCTCGTGCATGTTCCTGTATGCTTCTTGGCGTAAAAAACACTGTTTGTAACCCAAGCTGCTGTCATCCTTTTCTTTCTCTAGCCTTATCTCATTGGGCTGTGTGTGCAGTGTAATGAAGGGAAAAAAGGGGCAAAAACTGTACAAAAGAATGAATGACTTGAATTGGAGACCAGTGGAGAAAAAGAGACTTCCATTATCCCTCAGACAGTAACTGCATTCACTGACTGACCTTGGCACTTTCTTAAGAGTGTAAAAAAAAAAAAACTGACAGAGACGCTTTGGGAAACTGTACACAGTGTGTACTTATATTCTGTGGACTAAGTCTTTATAAATTAACATTATTTTTGTTTGTATAGCATAGGACCAGCCATCCTTGTGCTTCCAAAAAGTCTGACTGACTCTGTCTCAATATGCATTCAAAAATGACATTAAATTGTGTACTTGATGCAGGTCATGCGATCAATTGGGATCATTGTATTTACATTAGGGGTGTCACTATCAATAAATTTACCAATTATTTTGACTAATAAGTTGTTTCTTACTTTAGAAAAGAAACTAGGGCTCCACTATATGGGTACCTTCATGTATCAGTAAATGAAACTGAATGCTTGCCATTTTTATAACCATAACTGGGTTTTTTGGCCTGTCATTTCATTCACATATATCACTATAAAGCTTTGCTCACTGTGGAAAACTTCCCTTTTTAGGTAACATAAGAACTACACCAAGGATTACTATTTCCATTAGCACATGTATGGGAATCTTGGTGTAACATTGGTGCCAAGCTAGTGGCGAATGTACATTCAGTTGTCACACAGGCGTTTAATACTACTTAAGCCAGATATGCTTACATGTAGATATTTCAAACATTTGAAACTTGCAGCAGCGGTATGTTCTGTACTTTGTTTGAGGCAGTTGAATCAGGCCCCAGTAAAGCCTAAATATTAATGGGTGAGCCCTGTCTGCCAAGCTTCAGAAAAAGATAACATTTTACTTCAGATACATGTAATTTTTAAACAGCAAACATTTAAATGTATTTTTCATACATGCAACACACACTTTTTTTCTTCTCTATTCACATCCAATCCACTATTTTGTCATTTCTAGAATTCTGAAGCTGGTAAAGGTAATTAACTTTCATGATGATCATACTTTTTTTTTTTTTAAGTCTATTCACTTTGGAAATTTATTTTGCAATCGTCAAAACATTAGTTCTCTCCATGGTGAATCATGAGCACCTTACATCCTTACATCTTGTTTCTTCATTTCATTTATGTCTTTGTCAGGGTTTTGTGTTTTTTAAATATTGTTTTCTACCCCAAATATTCCTCTCTTCCATATTCCTCAGGTTGAAGGAAGACTGAAGAGTGGGCAAAGATTCTGATACGTGCCATTGTATCATAACTGTCACATTTTTACAAGGCATGTAATGTGTTAATATACTTAGTAAATAAAAGCATATTAGTGAAAAACGTGTTTTTGTATATTTCTTTCACTTGGAATGCCAAAGTAATCACCTTCTTAGAATACTGAATTTAAAATACTACATAATTTGTTTACTTTCAAAAATGAATCATTTCTGGATAATAGTATTTATGATTAATGTACAGTTATTGACAGAGATGATACATTTGAGAACATTTTTTTAGACTAGTAACAGGTGTTGTATCATAATGGCTAGCCAACATCCAGGCTACAGGCACGAGCATATCTGCTATTAGAACAAAATATACTTATTTTTTACATTTTATTCTGCAATTGGAATCGAGACTGTTCTCCAGAGATTTGGTTTCAAGGCCCATGCAGATGCTCAGCTCCAGAATATAAAATGCCACAGTATTTGCATATAACCTGTGCACACCCTCCTATTAACTTTACATCTCTTAGATTATTTAGAATACTTAAATTGTGTTATAGTGTACAGGAATCAGACTGTAAGACTATGCCTGTGCATGAGTTAGATCCTTTCTTTTAAGCTTACGATTTGGAGCCTTGAGTTTCAGTCTACAGGTATTTTAGAGCCTATGTTTGCGGTAGATCCCCGAGTTTCAGCCTTTATGCATTCTAGCCTATGTTTGAGGTAGAGCACTGAGTTTCAGCCTGTACTTGTGTATTTGTGCCTGTCTGAGAGTGGTGGTGCTGTTGTATGTGCGTAAGCCTCCTAGACGCGTAGAGAGTTAAGTCGCCATCTTTAGAGTCGAGCTACCGGTAGAGTGGGAGCTCCGATCCGCCGCCAGAGCAACACGCCCCGGCCACAGCCTCGCTCCAGCGCCGCCTGTCCCAGCATCGCCATGGCCGACCGAGAGCACTTCGTTTACCAGGCGAAGCTCGCCGAGCAAGCGGAGAGATACGACGGTAAAGCGGAAGGTTTATTTAGTGTTGTTTTCTTTTTACAGCCCGGTGAACATTGCGGTATCTGCTCCACACATTTCCCACCCGCAGCCGCCTCCATTCCAGGCCCTTTTCCATCTCCTGTTCCCCATTCTCCCTTTGCTCTAATCTTTTCGGTCTTCATTGTTTATTTTTATTGGTCGACATGTTGTGAATAGTGTTAAGATTTTACTATGTTGTCAGTCTGATGGGTTTCTTTTTATCCTGCAATGAAAATGAAGAGGGGGCAACGATAATTTAATGGAAAGGGCCGCGTTTTACGAGGCTGAAGTTGCCTCACTATGCGAGTTTTCCGTTCCACCTTAAATGGTGAAGTGTTTAAGCTAGTCTGCACTGTTTAAGGTGGAATGGGGGATTAGCACATTAAGACAACGTGTTGTCACTATTGTGTAAAAAAAAAAAAAACTTACTACTTTCCTACTATAGCGTGGTATAGCAGTAAACCAAGGCGGTGGGATGTAGCTATGTTAACCACTGCACCATTTTTAAGGTGGAGTGAACTATTCAGAATAGTATGTGAAATTCCTGTCCATACTCTGGAAGACGCCAGACACTAATTTACTACAGTTACTACTACAAAACGACAGCTTGTGGAACTACCCCACTGTGCTCCAAAATATAACCTAACTGCGGCATCATTTAAGGTGGAACTGAAATCTCGAGTAGTAAGCCAACTTCAGCTTCGTCCACATTCCTGTGAAACTGGAAGACTACTAATGTAACACCACGAGCTTGCTAAACAATATACTAGCGTGGTGTTATTAAATAATGAGCTGTTTTAATTTCGTGATATGGTTAAAATGTGATTTAAACGCCCGTGGGCCACGCAGGATGAATGATTGAGATAATGGGTAAATCCCAATTTGTTCCTCACGCCCTCCGTAGTGCGTTGCTTATGTCATGAAACTGGCTTCTACATTTATAGCAGTGTAATAAACAGCGTTTATTAAATAGGGCTCGTGCTTTGATAGACACTGTTTTCTGTAAACGGCTAATTAATTTTTGTATAGAAGTCGTAATTCTATAACCTTATTGCACTAGACTGCGAGCCATTTGGGACACAGCCCAGATTAACGTTAGCTCGAATGCTAGCAGCGGAGATGTGACTGAGTCATGGTATTAGCGAGTTACCTCCAGATTTTTGGCCATTTATTGTCTGCATGAAACTTTGAGAAAAGACCAACGTTTGCCGAGGTTTCTGTGTTGTAAATGTAGTCTGTCATTTGTTGAACTTTAAGATTTGCAGCAGCTGCGAAACGTTAAACATAGGGTCTGGTTTCATGTGGAGTCCAGTATCCAGTTAGCCTGCTAACCAGAAAGATGTATAGTGTAGCAAGCTCGCTACATTAAAACACGACTTTTTGACTGTTGGCAGTTGTTAAACTTTATTTATTTAATTATTTTGTGTTAAGTTCATAAGTTCAGAAATGGGTTTGGAACTCTTACTTCTGTTGAATTACCCATATTCGAACATAACCTGTATAGCAAGTTAGAGGATCAAGAGTGATTTCCCCACGTTTTTGAACAATTCTTTAAAATTCCTCACCTGACTGAGTCCACATATAGAAATTTACACAAATAATACCACAAATAGTAAATTAATTACATTTCACTGTTTTAATGATGTCACAAGAGCCTACATATTTACTGTTGCCCCGCCCATTCTGATTGAAGAATGAAGTAAAGGATGTTTCAGCACAAAATGTTTATTTCTTAACAAATACCAATATGGCACACCCAATAAGTACAAAGCTAATTTACATATATCAGTCTTAAACCTGGGACTCTGCTTTTAATGGAATAGAACTAGCCCGTCTGACTAACTCAGCTGTTAGAAAGTTTGCTAGTCTTAAACAGAACCTGTAGAACTTGTCCTTTATTTTTCACATATGGTAATCTTTCAGGTCCACTTAAGATATTTGTCTGGGGTTATCTACCAAAAATAGAATGAATTAATATTTAAACACCCAATTTACAAATTGAATTTCCTACAATTAAACAAACTTCAGTCTGCACTGAAACATATTTATAACCTATAATGATAATGTAAAATTTATAGGTGGGGCTGAATGGGCAGATGAATTTAAAATGTTGATTGTGTTCATCTCACAAAAACAATCTAAACATGTCAAATCAACTCTCCAATGCTGATCATTTTGAAGTAATACTGTGACTTGTGTTATTTCATGTTAGATTTGTTACAGAAATAAATTCCATTCATCCTAGATTCCAGTAACTATTGCACTGTGTTTAATTTTTTAAATTCTATTTATTTATTTAATTTTTTTTTTTTTCTCAGGGAGTGGGGCTGGGCTATTATTGGGCAGATACCAATATCTGGCAAAGGATCAGTGCCCACTGTAAGACAGAGTGCTCAGCAATTTAAAAAAAAAAAAAAAAAAAAAGGCAGTTGCCATAGTGATAAAGCTGTCATCATTGTCTAAATCACAGTGTGTGCAGTGTTAAGACGAAGGTCTGGATTTTGTGTGTGTGTGAGAGAGAGAAACGGAGAGCTGTAGATTCACCAACATATTGGTGCAGGTTTGGTCACTTTCTTAGTATCTAGGCCATTGAGCAGAAAGTGTCCAGAAAGACCTTGCAGGGAGATTCTGAGGGCTGCTTGTAATTTTGGGGGTGTTTCTGAAATTTCCACCACAGTTTTTCCTTTTTTTTTCTTACAAGTGCCTGCCTTGAGGTCTTAGTTAAAATTAGGCTATGGTTAATTTCATTGAGAGAAAAACGCTTTAATTTTTGCCTGACTGCCTGCCGGGCAGGCCTAGAAGAGGCATATGTACTCACCGACTGACTGACTGACACCTAATGTTGAAACGCACATGCGCGAGTCGGAACTGTTAATTCAGCCGTATTTCACAGAGAGAACTTAAGGTGGCGCTGTTGTTAGTTCAGCAATATTTCAGATTCCAGTTCGTGAACTAAACTTGGAACCATTCGGCAGTGACCAGAGGGCTTCTTTTCCTTGGACAAGTCTCTTTTTGGGTCCTAAAAAATGCACGTTCAAGGGTTCACAGAGTTGAGAGCTGAACTGGGGCACACTCACACCGCTTCAGCGCTGTAGGTCCACCATCCACCTTGGTGAGCAGCTCAGTGTTTTAATGGAGCCTCGAATAGAAATGTGTTGAACGTTGTTGAGGTAGTATTTATCATAGTCTCTTCTTTATGTTTGGAGAATGTTTCTGTGACACAGCCTTTTGTTTTCTACTCCATATTTAACAAACAGAAATATTGTCTGTCCTTATAACGACACAAATACACAGACACATCTCACCGTTACTGACTTTCTGACGAGTAAATTACATCTGCACAGCTTTTTGTTTAACACCTTTGTTTTACACAAAAATGGGCAAAAGTTTCAGATTATTAAAGAACACCAAAATGAGATGTTACTCAAAATAAACAAGGCTGTGAATTTGTGACAGCAACATTTTATCAGTTGGGCCCTTATAGAAATGTTTGTGAATTGTTAGAAATGTTACTTGTTATTATTGTAAACAAGGACGTTGATATGAAGCACCAACGCTTCTCCAGACCTTCCAATGACAAGGGTATGTATTTTGGGCGTTCCTGTTGAAATTCCAGAAACACCTCTGTGACAGTGGCTATATGGCTAATGGCAGTCCGGCTAAAGTAGGCTTCCCTAGTTTCTCTTTGCTCTTGTTTAGGACCACAAAAGTAGTAAAGTATAATTGAAGCAACACAGTCAAGTAATGTCAAAAATTAATTTAACAAAATGAACAAAGAAAGCAGGTCATTGCAAAGTTTATTAATGATAATTTATAAAGGGCCGGTTTTCCAGACAGGGATTAAGCTTAGTCCTGGACTATATCCACCTTTTTTAAGTGGAAAATCACAGCAAAATGCTGTGTAGTCAAGGACTAGACTTCTCCTGTCTGGGAAACATCCTGTAATGTGTTAGAACTGATATTTAATCAGACAATTACAAAAGCAAAACGTTACAATATTGTGAAATCCTGATATTATCATAGCATTGCTCAGACCAAGAATGATCATGAAAGAACAATCTCTGTTTAAGTCTTAAAGGATCCTAGAGGTCCTGAACATGTCTGGTGTGACCTTTTTTAGAAAATAACCAGAATGTTTTGTTTGGAGAAAAATCAGAACCCCCATGTTCTCCTGTGAAGCAAGACACACCCTTCACTGCTTACCATAATGGCTGTGTTTCATTTCAGTGCCTAACTACACTCTGCCAAAAGCTGTGATTTCCCCTCCCCCGACCTGCTCCACTGCCCTTTAAATCTTGCCCCTTGGCTAATAGATAAGTACCAAATTATTCCAGAAATGTAAAAAAAAAAACACACACTTAAATAGTTAGCAACCCAGTGTTAGGACCATGAGATGTGAAGAGTGGTTTAAAGGTGGTTTGGATCAAGTTAACTCCCAGATTCATCTTGATTTAGCTGCAGAGCTTTTTGTGACAATGCTGATCAATAAAATACTACAGATGCATGTTTTGTTATAGGGCACATTTGCATATTGCTACCTTTTGAAATATCAGTGTTGCAAAGGCCAGTATTGTGATTACAAGTGAAAAGAAATATATTCTTCTTTGGATGTGCATGAGTTCATTATTAACTGTCCCAGATGCCAGTGTTTGAACACAGAAATCACTGTTCATGTGATTGTTGTTATTGTTAAATAGAGTGGGGGGAAAAAGGTTCAGCACTTTAATGAAACAACATTAAAGTATAATTTATGTGCATAAATTTGTAAAAAAAATTGTGAGCAAGCTAACTGTGCTAGCTACCATTTAGCTAGGGACAACAATTTATTTATTTATATATTTATTTATTTATTTTCCTAAACTGGTGTCAATACTTTCTCGGTGCACGCCTTGTGTAGAAACCCATGTCTCACTATCTACCGCTGCACCAGTTAGCTCCAGTGTTAGTATTGGGTCACTAGCTCATCAGAAGCCCTTTTTTAACTTCTTACAACCAGTGCACCATTTTAGCCCTGTTTTGTTTATTCAGTTAGAACTATGAAATGTTAAGTCTCATTGAAAAATGTAATCATTGCTAGAACACATACTCTCCTCTTATTGCTATGCAGAAGTACTTTCTAAATTAAGGTTTCCTGTTTTGACGACTAGAAAACAACACTTTGGATGACATTCAAGCGCCTTGTGCCTTGAGATGGACAGATTTGAGAGGTTTTGGCTTGCTGGCTGATTTATTGTTTAAACAGAGACAAGTTTATTGATTGAGCTACGTGCTATGCCATTGATAGTTTGCTAGCACATTTAGCATCTAGATCAGTGGTTAGCAGCTTGAATTAGTTTGGTTTTCTTTAATGATTTTAGTAAGAGAATCCTTTGCACTCTGTCAGACCAATGAGGCTGAGGGTAGCAAGGCAGCACTACAGAATATTTTACAACATGACAGTTGACCTATTAATTAAGCTAATTTTAGGCCTGAATGCCCTCATAACGTCAACTGAACTCTTGTTCCTCCTGGTTGTGGTTAACCAAACATATTTCTTGTACGTCAGGATGAATCAGATAATTTGACCCTGTACACCACCTTATAATATTCATCCATTATCTGTAGCCGCTTATCCAGTTAAGGGACCTTATAATATGTCACATTAATATATAAGACAATTTAATGTTCTCCTGTCTTAGATATAGAATGCAATTTTTAAACTTTTAGTGAGCTTTCCCTCTAGAGCTCATCTCCACTGGAGCCCACTCAGCCGGCTGGAGCCCAGGAAGCAGAGAGTGCAGCTGGGGTCGAGCCAGACCAGTGCAAGGGGGAGGAATGCAGCCTGTGTGTGTTGAAGAGTGTGAGAGGGGCAGGGGGTTGATTCTCTTCTCTTACATAACCTCTGAAAAGAACAGAACAGGCTCATCCAGTCCGGTCCCCCTCTGTGCATATGGAGCACAAGCCCGCCTCTGAGGGAAAAAGTCCTGCTACAACACTGTCATTCTGTCTTTCAGGGTGACTTTGTCCCGCTCTTTTAGTTGGTTTTCCTTGTCCCATGTCAGTCCTGTTGTTTTGTAGGGGTGGGCTTTTAAACACATTTGTACCATGATACTTCAACATCAGACCATATTAAGACTAATATTATAGGGCTGTCACTTTAGTAATCTGATTATTTTGTGGATTGAGCCTTCAGAGGTCTTAAGGAGACAAAACAATAAATATTGATAGATTTAAATGTTTATTATCTCAGAAGGAGATAATCATCATACACCAGTTTAAAATATTTTTAATGCACAATTTCTAAATTTAGTCTTTATCCCTTTTTTAGTAACAAGATCGCACTGGTTCTAGAAGAGTACTTCAATCAACATTCAATTGAATTTAATAGAATAATGGCAACATTTTCAGCTGCTATTGGGAGAGTGGGGTTGGTGGGCATTTGTAGGCAGCTCATGATTTGATTGCCTAGAAGAGGTTTTTGTCCTGATTAACTGACTGATTCTGTAACCTTGATTTAAACCACGGTGGCAAGGCTTTATTATAAAATGTCTCATCGTATCTTCAGTTTTTATTTTAGTATTTATCCCTATGCCTGACCTTATGAAGTTGTATTAGTTTAGATTAAATTGAACATAGCCAAATCATTTTACTGTTTCATGGTTTATATTTCAACACACATGTAAAAATAAAGCCAAACGGAATAACACCTGATTAGAGGGTTGGCACTATCTTTTCTGGATTTTAAATAAAGCAGTATCGGTTTTACTATAATTTTTTTGGGCTAAGAGTTTACAACTCCATTTTTTACAACTCCACATATGGTACCAGATGTTTAAATTGGCAAGTGAAGTAGGGTATCTCCTATCAGTGGTTACTTTAAAACTATTGCTCAACTATTATTCACTATCAGATATTCAGATGGACAAAAGGAAGTTTTTTTTAATAGTTCTTATGAATTTCCAGGAAAAGGCATGTGTCTTTTTAATCCAAGCATATCCTACCTGTGAAACATGAGGAAGGTAGAATCATATTTTGGGGCTGTGTTGCTAAGAAAGGGACAGCTGCTCTTCAGAAAGTAGATGGAGTCATGAAGAAGAAAGATTTGAAATGAAAAGCCTGTTCAAAAAACAAGGACAACAAAATCGACAAATATTTTAGGCCTGTATTTGACAAAACAGCATTTCTGTTTATCCAGATAAATGAATCCCAAGTCAAGTCTGTCCAGTGGGAAAAGAGCTGTTCTGTTCTCTCAGCAGAAATGGGCTACACTTTTAGATGGTATTGCAAGAAGCTTGTGCAAAGCAAACCTCCTAATTTAATTCAATTTCAGCAATTAAAGGAAATGTCTACTATTGTGTGGAAACGCAATTCTGAGCTCTGTGCCTTTTAAGGTGAAATGGTGGGTTTGTCAAATGTAACTTGTCTGTAAGTTTTTATTCACTGTTTGAATTACCACAGAAACACATTTGTACCTTGTTTAGTTTTGTAGCACTTGTGGTAATGCAGTTAGCAGTGTACTGAACTTGGAGACATTTGCAAATTAAGTGATCCAAAAATGCAAAAATAAGTGAATATTAACCACATATGGAACAGGAATGGAGCAATATCCTCATCTTGGTTCGTGCTCTTTAACCTTTGGAGGTCTCTCCATTGTCTTAAAAATCCAGATTCATCTGCCATGAGCAGAGAGAGAGATGGAGAGCTAGCAAATCGCAAGGAAATATTTTCTGAACATTTTCTCACCATTTTGTTGAGAGAAAGTATATTCCATTGGGTGACATGTGAAGTTATGAACAACTGAATTTAAAATTCTTTGTGTATGTGTGTGTGTGTGTGTGTGTGTGTGTGTGTGTAAATGTTTGGCTTGAGCTGTAATTGATCTACATGGTAATCAGAACCAATTAGGCTCTGTAAACAAAATAATCAATATATATATATATATATATATCTTAAATTGTTCTTGTTTCATACATTATAATATTTCTGGATGAGTATATTGTAAAAGGAAGGAATTTAAAATCTGACTTTATATTTGTGTCCAGTTCCACCCTTTCATTCAGTCTCCCTCAATCATGCGTAGAGCCACCAGCGTTGGAAGGGTGGAAAGTACATTCTTCCTATAGTTCAGCCCACCGCTTCTTTTCAAATTGATGTTGATGCAATGCCACTAAACAGTTTAGCACATAGGAGAAGAATGCAAACTGTCCAGACTTGTCACATCAGCTGGCGGTCATCTGTGCTAGTTAGCACTGTGGCTGGTGATGGATGAAAGGGGACAGTCCTACTCACTTTAGAGAGCAAGGCCGTTTGTGTTCTCTAGGACTCTCGGCCTTAGGGAACTTGATGAATCACTTGAGAATCTTGTTGAAAAAAAAATCTTGAAGAATTGACTGTTTCTAACTTTGCACTTTGGGGTTTGTAAGTCACTGTCTGTTTTTTTTTTTTTTTATTATGAGTTGTATCAATGTAAAATAATGCCATCTCGTTTTGACTCCCACCCTACTGTCTTCACCTTTCAGCCTTTCTTCCATCTGTCTCCTTTGTTCTCTCATTCTTCTGCTATGAGGAAGTATAATGAAGTGAGGTGCTGCTGTGTGCGCAGTGGGAGTGTCTCCTCTCCGGCCACACAGAGACCTGCAGGAATTCCAGCACAGTGGCGTAATGGTGTTGCCCCCCCACCCCCACTTTTCCCCTCCCTGTTTCTGTCCACTCCACCCTCCCCTCCACCCCCTACTGTGCTCTGGCAGGCACTTCTCCACCGCACAATCTACAGCAAGGAACAAGTCATACATCAGCCTTGCCTGTCACATTGCTCTGTATTCTCACAGCAAGAGTTACACTGTGCTGCTGCCGTCTTGTTCCCCTTGCTTTCTAGACACTGACTAATTAAAGATATCAATCTAATGCCCTGTCGAAACTACAGGATCCTAAATGCAGTTTAAGACTTGCATTTTTTTAAAATCAAACATGCCAGAAAGGTTCTTTTGGAGTGAACAATCACTTTTGCTTCATTAATCACATGAATCTGACATGTTCACTATTATCCCTCCCTAAAAAGAAGCCACTAATTTAAACCTGTTAGGAGTTACGTCAGCCACAGTAAAGGTGTAAAATCATATCAACTTCAGCATGTAGAACTGGAGCTGTGTGCTACGGCTTCTTTTATTGTTGGATGCATATGTATTTTTTTCTCTTTATAAAAAACATTAAAACACATTTTCATTTTACAATTTCAAATGGCAATAAATGCAACAACAGCTTTCAGAGTGTGCTTTGTTCACTTTAATCAATTTAAAATTGATAGGTCAAGTGGCAAGATTAGTCTTCCATGGGAACTGCAGATCTTACATGGTTCCCATGGATGGTTCTTTAACTTCTTCTAAAACACGTGAGAGTGAAAAGGGTTTATGAAAAACATTTAAGATAATATAGTTGTTCTGCTCCAATTTTGACTTTATCCACAACTCTTCCAGAAACTAGGAACCATTTTAGGAGCACATGCTTGAGTTTGGCCTGTCTCCTCGTTCTTTGTGCTGGCTTACAGAAGACTTTGGGTTTCAGCAGGAAATACAGGAGCTCTGTTCTTATTGGTCGAATCGTGCAGATCACCAGTGGCTCCTTTGCTATGTTTGGAAAACTGTATATCACTGCAGAATGTTGTGCATCAGCTCATGAGCGCCAATGGGCTTGGGCCAAGTGTTTCACTACACAAAGCTGCTCCATGTTTCCTTTCCAATTACATCATTTTCCCTCATTCCTCTGCTTATCTTCACAGAGCTGCTCTCATTCTCTGGTGTCTGACAGAGGCCAGCCATGCCCTGCTCTGCTCTGACTGAGTTATGAATGGCCTACTTCCTGCAGGCCTGGGCTTGACTACTGGCAAATGCCTTCTCCACTAGAAATGGCTGACCGCCATGTCCGCATGCGCTAGGCTTATTCCCCTGTCCAGACTACTGCAGCACTTTCATGGTGTTGGATTATGATGCATACATTTGCCCAGGTCTGAGACCAGCTCTCTCTTTTGCCTTCTTATTGAATTACTTAGGGAAAGCAGGTCCTGGATCAACATAAAAGGCCAAGGCTCCACTCAGCACAATCAGTAATTGATGGTCTTCCTTGTGCTGAGGGTGCTGGCAGCCCCCCAGCCTCTCCATTAGAGAGGAAGCGAATTTGGTGGAAATGACGCTTTTAAAGGGTGCCTCCTACTAATCTTTTAATGATCTAAAAATGGTTGAGGGACAGTGCAAGGAAATGCTGCTCCATGCACGATGGCTCCCCTGGACTGTCACTGTTAATAAAGCTTATCAGAATGGATGGTGTTGTGATATGGTTCCCACTAGGGGTGGGCAATATGGTCCTAAAATAATATCACGATATGTCAGGGTGTTTTTGTGGTAATGATATATTTTGCGATATGATTAAAGAGTATTTTATTAATTTCAGGAACATACTATTTCAACACATTAACATTTATACAAAAATAAAAATTGCTTTTATAACAACTGTAACTTACTAAGATTCTGATTTTGTACAAAAGAAATAACGTAACACACAAATCTATCACAAAATTAAGAAGAAATTAAGTCAAAATAAACAGGCAGAATTTCTGACAACTTTCTGCTTGTTGGAGTTAGCCATTTTCAAAAAGTTTGCCAGTAGTTTAGAGGCCGATGTAGGCGTCATGTAGCCTTAAAAAAGCTGCACTTCAGGAAAGTGATGTACATTATGAAAATGTCTCCAAGTATGTTATTACTGCCATATCGCCCACCTCTTTCAGACTGTGCCAGTGATGTCGAGCTAGTTCCACCTCTAAGCAAAGTATGCTGTCAGCTGGAGAAGCTGTAGTGGTCCACCAGATGGAAGAGATTGTGTAATAACTGGAATATGCTTTATCTGTCAAACATCAGAAATAACATTAGAAGAGAACAGAATCTCCAGCACTCTTTCTCTCCCCTGTGATCAGACCAGCAACCGGTGTTTAAAGAGCTATACTTGGATTTTATTGGGAATATAGCCATGCTCTGTCTGTCAATGTCTTTGAGCTAATTTTAGTACTATGTGCTTTGTCAGAGACAGATAGATCACTTAGCTGTATATTTAGGTTTGAAACTTGCATCGTAGTGTATGTGGCTTTAGTTTGAATGCTGTAGTTGTTTATTAATTAAATTATACACTTTGTGTAACTGCTTTGTCAAGTACCTATTACATTGGGGATACAATATTATACCCAAGAACAGAATAAGCATATGCTTTTGCAGCACTTTTTTCTTTGATGGAATGCAGTGACGAATAATTTCATCTCACACGCCATTTTCAAACTACTTAATATTTAGATAGTTATTTGGTTGAATAAAATGAAAATGATTGTTTTTAATACTACAAAACAGTTAACAGAAATGCGGGAGAATGCAGGAATCAGTGGATTATGGCTCCTATTAATACATTAGTAGTCGTCTTATAAATGTAAAATAAATATCCAAACGCAGTAAAATACCTCATTAATACCATAAATTCTGAACATATTTGTATCACTTTTTTCTCCCTCCCTCCCCAGCTCAACTTGAAGTTCTTGTATTTTACTCCAAATAGACTACCATTGCGAGCAGAATAATAGCTTTGGTTGTGCAGCGCTGACACATGCTGAACTTCAGAGAAAAGCTTGAGGGCTTGAACACTCTTTAACCTGCCGTCTCTGAACCAATGCAGAACAGCAATCAACCATTCTTAACAGACAGGAACACCTCCCCCCCGCCTTTAGGGTTGCCCAGCAACAAGCTCTGTGGGAAAGGTCGAAGGTGATTGAGTTAGAAATAACTGCAGTGCACCGTACGGCTCGAGTGGAGTAACTCCAGATCTGCGCCATATCTAGCTATGGTTTCTGGTGTCCTGTATAGACTGTTATGGAGAGGCAAGCATGATGTGATTTGCTTATGATTGTAGTCTAAAATGCATTTATTTATTTATGTATGTGGTCATAAATAAACCTGTAGAGATGCTGCACAAAAGCTTAAGGTCACCAGGTCCACTGCCAGGGGTCAGCTGAAGTGATGGAGCTCCATCTGATACGTTTCAGAGTAGTGTTTGCAGTCCAGAACTAATTTTTCAATCAGTACCTGGCCAGACTAATGCTTTTATGGCTAAATGCAATCAAACTCTCAGTAGTATATCATGTAAAGCCTGCCCAAAAGATTAGAAGCTATTAATGCAGCCAAGAGTGGACAGACGACTTATAAAAAACATTGATTTAGAGCATTATTAGGGGGACGGTCATAGTATAAGATGGTCAACAAGACCCCCAATCAAAATGGAGAAAAAGTTCAGTGTTATGTTCTGGTGTTGCTCCTGAATAATAGCCATATATTTTTGTGACTGTAATGCAATTTTTATTATGCCAATATCTGAAAGCTGTTGCTCGGCAGAAGTTTGTTTACTCAGCAGACCTCTTGCTGTCTTAATGTGTCGTGTACAGCAAAGAGCCATGTTCGCAATCCAGCTGCACCTTCTGAAACCTGACAACTGTGCCAGAGTTTTTAAATCAGCATCTGTTAGGTTTGAAAGCTATTAAAAAGGTAGCAGAACCCCTTGAAACCTGTCTTTTGCTTGAATAATTCCAAGCCTAATCTGAACAGACTGGTGCTGAGGGAGAAGTTAACTTAAGCACAAGGATACATAACATAACTTAACCACAGAGTCGTGCTCTTATTGACAGCCAAAGAAAAAAAAACGTTCCTGGAGTTACTGCAAGAATCTAAATGTGATGAGGTACCTTGACCATTGAATCATCTTGCAAAAAGCTGATTTTAAAAAATGGTGTTGCTTTAAAAATTGCATTAAACTGTAACAGAGTAAAAGATCTCCGGTTTCCTCCCATTGGTCCACAAACTCACATTGGTAGGTGGATTGGCGACTCAAAAGTATGTGTGTGTGTGTTGCCCTGTGAAGGACTAGCACCCCCTCCACTGTGTGTTCCCACTTTGTGCCCAGTGACCCACCATGACCCTGAACTGGATAAGCAGTTACAGAGAATGATGAATGAATATAATAGGAAAAAAAAAAACAAGTCAATAATCATCTCTGTTTAGCAATATTAGTCTATTACAATAACACTGATGCACATTTGGCTATCTCAGTATAACTTTCTTCTTTCATGCATTGTTTATAAGACATTGAATAAATTAGGTTTAATGTTGTAAATCTTCTGTGATATGTTCACCCAGTGTGTATTGCCTGGATCAGTAAGAACCAGAGCTTATTGAGGAGGTGGGATTTTTGTAATACTCACTCACAACTTGTAAGTAGCTTATTTTTCCTGACTCATCCCACACGGACACACAATCAGAGGAGTCAATGGGAAGAGGGATGAGAACAGAGTGCTGCTAGGGCGTGGTTATATAGTTTGGCAAGAAATTGGAAAATTGACAAACGTACTCAAATGGATAGCACAGTGGAAAACGCCACCTCCCTACACCCAGAGAAATGAAGAGTTAGTTTCCTGTGCAGTCAGAAACGGCACTATTCCAATAATAACTAAATACCCGTAAGGTTCCGGGACTTGACTCGCAAAGTAAATTGAAGGTACTGTTGTGTTTGAAGGACATAATGGAAGGAAATTTAATGGAAAATGTTCACTTAAGGAATAAAATTGGTGTATTTCTATTTATTGTTCACTAATATCCGTAATAGTCAATGTAAAATAATAAACCCCAGAGCTCTCTATTGGTCACTGGTGTCCTGCTGTCTGTGCTGTGGTGTTATGGATGCACTCACAGCTCATCCAGGATCTACCGCCCTAATCTGATCTCAGTTTATCAACCACACTTATTAGTCAGTGAGGCACTGCCTTTATGCGGGAAAATGCACAATGTGCCTTTGTGTTTATGATGGATATGTGATTGTAGCTAGGGAATTACTCACCACCTTAAGGTGGCCCAGAGAGTCAAAACACAACAGCATTTTGGAAGCAACCACAGCATAAAAAAAACAGAAGTAGATTAAGCTTCCTAACAGCGTAGTTTACCGTATTTTAGGTTTGAATGTGGCCTTTTTTATATTCCTACTTAAGATGTTTCAGTTCCTTTTTAGTGAATGTTGTGTTGTCTCCATGTATTTGTGTCTTTCTTTAATGTCAAAGATGTTATTTTTACCTTTCAGTTTCTTCCTAAATGTTATTATGTTTCTCGGGGACTCTGTGTTCTTTTAAAAATAACATTCAGTTTAAAATACCAGATGAAAGGACTCCAGAGCTGCCTAAATCTCTACCCAAAACTGTTGGCTCTATCATGGAGTGATGTGGGTTCAGCTTACAGCGTCAAACTGGAAACAAATGTTGTTTGGCTAAAAACACACAAAAAATGGTTTTAATAATCGGTTAATATTGAATTTTGAGATTTTTATGAGTTATTGAATTCTGTTGCCTGTGTTTCAGAAATGGTGGAGTCTATGAAGAGTGTAGCAGGGAAGGACGTGGAGCTGACCGTTGAGGAAAGAAACCTGCTGTCCGTTGCCTATAAGAACGTGATCGGTGCGAGGAGAGCCTCCTGGAGGATAATCAGCAGCATCGAACAGAAGGAAGAAAACAAAGGAGGAGAAGACAAACTCAAAATGATCCGGGAATATAGACAAACGGTAAGCTGTAATTCAGGGTTCATCATCATGGAGGAGTTGCCTCATCTGCACTTTTAAGGGGCCTGTGTCATGAACAGTCCTGGCTAAACTGTGTTCACAGATATGACCAAAAATAACTCGGTGTATTTGTAGCTTATTTTCCACATATGAAACAAGAAATTCCATCATATCAGCCCTTCAAAACCGAGCATTAGTCAGCTCCTTTGTGTTCTTTATTTTTTATTTTACTTAAGCTGGTTTAATGTATTGTTCAGTAAGCTTTTCTATTTCGATGCTTATTGTTTGTGTAATGTTTTTCACCAGAATGTGAATATTAATATCGTCTTTTTGTGTTTAGTGTTTGTTTACCTTTGATAATAATAAAAAAAACATTGCTTTCTTCTCGTATAGGTTGAGAAGGAGCTCAAATCAATCTGTAATGACATTCTGGATGTACTGGACAAACACCTCATTCCTGCAGCCAACACAGGAGAGTCGAAGGTTTTCTACTACAAAATGTACGTCCTCCTTCAGTAATATTCCTACTGCTTGTGGAATAGGGTTTTTCCTGTTGTGCTGGTGACTCAGTATGCCTTTGCATATTAATCTGGCATTTTTTCAGACTAATCTCAGTACAACAGACAGTAAGCTTGCTCCCACATTAAACAAACATAGAGGGCACTCTTGAGTAACCCTTAACAAGGCAGAAAACGTGGAGGGGTGTCCATGTCGGTCATTGACCCTGATAATCGACCTTAATTCAAAAATGTGCCAGGTCAAACATGGGCTAGGAAATCTAGAGTATTCCCTTCAGAAAACTGAAGCAACTTTCAAACACTGCTGTGAGCAACTATTACCCTGCTGTCAGAAATGCTTGAAGTGTTTGTGTGTGTGTCTATGTACAGGAAGGGTGACTACCACAGGTACCTGGCAGAATTTGCCACGGGCAATGACAGGAAGGAAGCAGCAGAGAACAGTTTGGTAGCGTACAAAGCAGCCAGCGACATCGCCATGATTGAGCTGCCTCCAACACACCCCATCCGCCTAGGCCTGGCCCTCAATTTCTCCGTCTTCTACTACGAGATACTCAACTCCCCCGACCGCGCCTGCAGGTCAGCACCAACAACAACTCGCCTTCTGACAAACATGTTACGAATGTTATTGTCATTGTTAAGTCCCAGGGCATCTTTATAACTGTGAAAATGTGAGGTATTGTATAATATAATTGTGAAGAAGAATATAATAATGCATTGTGTTGAATTGATATTCTGTTATTTAAAACCTAATTTACAGTTCCTGCAGAATTTTCAAGAACCACATAAAGATTTGATTCGACGATCCACAATAATGTGACAGGGATGCAAGGAGTAAGCCACTGCTCTTTAAAATGAGTGCTGCTTAAGCTCAGGGAGCAAGTCAGAAGGGGTAATGGGGTTACATGTGGAGAAATAAAAAAAAAAATCTGCGTTCTGCTCATATGAACTGTATCTGTGAATTATGGTGGTGGTAGTGGCCTCCATGGTTCACTACTTGAAACACTAAGATCCTGGACACAAAGGTTCACTTCCTTTGACACTCATAGTCCTCAATAAGTAAAGGAACAGATATTATATTTTTGTTTCATGTTTAAATGAGAGCTCTATCTGATTATAGGGTTGTGTACAAATCTGATGACATTTTATGGTGTATTTAAGTAGAAATATACAAAATATATGACTAAGATTCAAGTCCAACTATGTTTTGCTCAAAATCTGTGAGTCACTCATAGGTGAGTCACACATGTCTGCCCAAGAGGCATTTACTAAAGCCTTGCCATGATTTGGGTTGCCAGTTTCATGTAGCTGCTGGGCACTCAGAGTCAAGGAGTGTAGGTTTTGTGTATGTTTTAATCCCACAATGTTAATCCAGTTTTCCCCGGTATGGCCCAGATCCAGTAGCCATTTGGATTTGTTTATTTTGTTTTTTATCTCTGTGTGTATTGTACAGTGAACAGTGGGGCTGTACATAAAGTAATATTCTTATCATTACTACAGTGTGTTCCATGATAAACACCTCATCAATGGCTGCCATGACGGATCAAATTACTTTGGCATGCAAAGCGTCAGAGTGGGCATAATTAGACTGACAAGAAATTAGCTTTGGAACCAGAGGTTGCACCCTGCTCTCCCACATGTAGAACAAATACATTTACCATTCAGATAAACACATGCACAGCTCACAATGAGCTCCAATCTAAACTACTAGTCTGTAACAGTGGATTACAATGGTTTTGTAAGAGCTGTGTGTTAAATGCGTTGAGTGGCAGTGTTGTAGCTATTGTCACAACAAACCTGTCTGACCATAAGGAGGTTCTTTTTACACTGTATGATATAATGGATGGAAAGGTTTTTTGGTTTGTGTAGAAGAAGCTGTTCAATGAACACTGACTGCTTTTAACAGCTTTAATCTTAGGGTATACTCACACTTGACCCAGGTGAAACATACGTGCCAGAGTGTGGATGTTTCCCTGTCCCACTCCCCCGCTGGTCTGGGCTCTCATAGTGTTTTTAATGTTCCAAACCTGAGCATGCTTATGTCAGCGGACTGTAGCTTTTATTTTGAAGGCCTTTTTGCACCACACCGTGGAGTTCAGGATTGTATTTTATGGCTTATTAGGAGTGCTTCTGTCAGCAGTGATTCTCTGCACTTTCACATGCCCTTTAGAGTTATGCAGTGCAGGGATTGTCTTATAATTGTGCTGCACATATACATATAAGTAGTTTATAGCAAATATTATATATGAGTAAACCAGAGTGATCCCTTTGCCGCTATGTGAGTTTACAGTAAGTATCGGAGCATTGAGATCATATTCGGGTTATGTGCTGGTGTCCTACTGAACCATGCTTGGGTCCAACACTTCAAGTGGGCTCGGGCACTTGTACTATTCAAATGAACTGGACTTTGGGGGTAAATTGCTGCTTAGTATGACTACACCTTTAAAAGCTTACAGATTTTATTTATTTATTTTTTTATTATTTGTTTTTATTCATTTAGTCGTTTTAAGTTTGCTGTTTATTTTTTTGTTTACATGTATCTACATATATCTCAGCATAATTCTCACCTTCTTCTAATTAACACATAAAGACTGTGTGAGTGTTTAGTTATAACACCACGTCTTGTTTAATGCTAATGTCATTTCCCACTTGTTTGAGTCGCCGGTGCAATCTGTTTGAATGTACAGATTCGAAGTGTGCTCATCTGCATATATCCATGGCAACCACACATGAAAGCAGCTCTGGTTCAAGCAAGACTCTGATGTTTTTTCTTTTTGAACGTGCTGGGATTATCGTAACCAGCCTCTCATTCAGCAGCCGCTGTGTAAGCTCGATAAAACGCTTTTTTTAGAAGAAAGACAAGTTCTTTGTGCTCCGAATGGAAGACGGTTGTGAAAGATCAACCCTATGACATCAAACCAGACCTTCATGTCTTTGTGAGACATGAGCTGTGGATATGATTGGATAGGGCTCTTCATAGCCACTCCTCGTTTCCTTGCTAAATCTTGAAGTTATTTTGTTTAGTGTCATAAGCTGAGTGCATTTATATGTGTAATGTAGTAGTTAAGATATCAACAAAGTCTTTCATGCTTTGCTTCCATGAGGGAGATGTGGGTTATGACCAATGAGTCTTGGTCCATTTGATACTTCATAAACCAATATCTCCATCATTAGGCATTACATGGGCTGCCTTTGGAGTCAGGCAGGGATGTATATAATGCCATATCATTCTTATTGTAAACAATTGAGTGTGCCCTTGAGTCTTAGATGGTGTGGGTTTTGTGTGTGTGAGACACTCCATGCTCTTTGAAACTCGTGAAGACATTGTGTTCTTTAGGCTTGACTTTTAACCTCTCTGTTCTTGGGCAGGTTGGCGAAGGCAGCGTTTGATGACGCGATAGCGGAGCTGGACACGCTCAGTGAGGAGAGCTATAAGGACTCCACACTCATCATGCAGTTGCTACGCGACAACCTGACACTATGGACTTCAGACATGCAGGGAGATGGTAAGCTTTAGTGCACACACTGATCCAGGGTCAGTTTTACTTCAGGGAGTTTGAAGAAAGTTGTGGTGCCTTTGTAAGGTCATGGCATGGCACTAAACCCTTACTGGACCAATCACTGTTATTTCTGCCATTGGCTAAGACCTATAGGTCTCTCTTCAGCTGTATTCTAATATCTCAAACTTCTGAAAGGACTGTCTTGTTCTTTTTCTCTCGTTTTTCACAATTGTCTGAACCTTGTGCCAAGCACCCTTTTTTTTTTTTAAACATTTGTGGTCATTTTCCCATTTTCAAAATACAATATAGCCTTTCATATGTGAAGGGCAAAGGGTATCTTTGTGAATAGAAAACATTTTTTCATGTATTTTTGTTTTCTGTGTGTTACAGCTGTAAGACTGTAACTGATCTGGGTTTGAGTTTGTGACAATCATGCTTGTAAACACCCACTCTACACGTTTAATAGAATTTAATTCAGAGATTCAGATTATGGGGACTCCACAAATACACCGTTAATGCTCCTATATACCTGGGTTTTTCAGGTTCCTGTGGCTCTTAAGACATTCATCAGCCCTATTCTGATTGGTCAGAGCCTTCAGTGGTCACTACCACCCATTCCCTGGTTTCTAAATACGTGAATTAATTTGTTTCCTAACCTTCTTATATTGTTCTCTCTTTTTACTTTGTGCTTCTATGTTTTTCTTCTATTTCTTGTTCTTTTTCTTTTTTTCCCCTTGTTATTCTTTTACTCCATTATACTCTTCCTTTTTTTTTTACCACCACAAGCAGGGTTTTAGCTTTTCTCTCCATCTCTAACTCATGCTCCTGTTGCTCTAACTGCTGGCTCTTTCCTCCATCCATGCTGGTGTAGATTCGTAAGGACAGCCCACCCCTCCCCTCATTCCCTCTAGAGCTCCTTTGTAAGTCATCTGCTCCCTTTTCTGCTCTTTTTCTCACCACCTCTCACATGCTCGCCCACCCACAGTGGGCACTCACTGGTACTCCACTGCATCCTGTTTTGTGTGTGTGTGTAAGTAAGTAAAGATTTGTTGATTTGCTCTCAAAGGCATTTACGATGGCACTGTCTCCAGGTGCGTCTCTGGGCAACTGCATTGTGAGCTGCTGTCACTGCTTTCACATTAGTTTACTGTAATTGTGTAACACTTTCTGTACAGCAAGCCCAGCATTCACAAGGGAAGCTCTCAGAATTGTATATAGGTATTTAAACTAACACGGGTATATCTCTGTCTCTTCTCGTTTACTGTTTTTGATGGAAATGTTCAGTCTGAATGCCTGGGTGTGTCTAGTCTCACAAGCCAAACTTTTGCCCTTTGTCGGAAAGCCTTGTGCATTCTTCCCCTTAACATCGCAAAGAACTGCCTGCTTTGACAGGAAAGGGCATTTAGACTGGTGCAAACTAGCCGCTCACCATAATTTAAATGTTACATGCAGGGTTAGGCAACTTTTACTTTTAATGGAACTACAACAAATACAGACCCACAGGAAACCTATGATAATGCATCAACAAAAAAGCTTAAAAATAAACACTTAACAAAATTTACAAACATGACATGTACATACGTTTTGCGTTACCAGTGACATAAACCTCCACACACCCCTCTAAAGACTTATCCCACCATATGGTAGTTATAATGCTTTCTGAGGTAAAACATACTAAATCAGTTAATGAAATAAACGCTGGTTGGAGTGAACCTCTCGAAACGCTGGCAGTTGTATAAGAGGCCTATGTAGGTGTCATGTAGCCTCATGAGCCTTACCGTACGTATGGTGTTAAATGTATCAATTTTCATTAAACAAATACTACAGATACGCACTATCACACTCACCTAAGGTTTTGCTGCCTTTTCTGCGCTAACACTGCTTTCTTGCGTGACTTGCTAAGTCTTACAGTGAGTGGGGCGATGTGCGATTGCCTCCTAGCAGCTAGCATAACCAGAGTTACGTCACCAGTTGCTATTCTCGTCCCTCTTGTTTCTGGGCCTTTTGTCGCACTTGGCTAATTGCTCACCACACATTACAGCACGGCAGTCAGCCACACGATCGCCATGGTTACGCTGCCAAGCGGTCCTGACGGAGTTGTGCGCATGGTGAATTCAAACGTGAGCTTAAGAAATGTGAAACGTCTGCTTGGAGAGTGTCAGTGGTGGTCGCTGGTGCGCCATGTTAACTTTGCACTGCTTGTTAACCCTCACTGATTAGGATTAGCTCACAGTTGTGAGAATGCAAAACGTCTGTGTTGTAACTGATGTATGTAGGTCTGCACCAGTAGGACTGAATGTCAGGTTTGTGTTTGTGTGTATCCCACTGTGTTATAATTGGACTCCTTTTCTAAATCTGTTGTTTTGTTGCAGCACACTGCATATAAAATTAGACCTTAAGTTTGGCCAAGTTGCATACACTGAACGATCATTGGATTAGGAAAACACTCCCTCTATCTACACTCACTGTCCATTTTATCATATACCGCTGTGTCTGATCCACTTATACCACTACACCATACAAATCACCACCGCTGTCAGTGTCACTGCAGCGCTGAGAATGATCCACCACCCAAATCAAAGCTACCTGTGGGGGGTCCTGGCCATTGAAGAGCAGAGAATGTGCAGATAACTGTAGAATTACAAGGTGCTCCTGTTTGGTCAGTGGAGCTGATAAAATGGACAATGAGTGTAGATACAAGGTAGGTGTTCCTAATCCAGCGCAAATTCAGTGTATATCAAAATATTTGATTGTATTTATAAAGTATAATTTTGGTGGGGAAAAATGCAAATTGCAAAAAAATGACAAAAAAAGGTGATGCAAATTCATGACACTTTGTTTTTGTTCTCTCTCTCTCTCTCTCTCCCCCTCCCAGGAGAAGAACAGAATAAAGAAGCACTGCAAGATGTTGAAGATGAGAACCAGTGAGACATAACAGCCAACATGAATTTCTTTCTCTCTCTCTCTCTCTCTCTCTCTCTCTCTCTCTCTCTCACATATGTATCCTAAGTCTCTCGTCCCAGCCCCCTCAGGTGTCCACAGTGTCACAGAAAGAGCTCCGAAGCCACCCTCTTTTCTCTGGCGCGTTCGCTCATTCTTTTCCTGTCTGTCTAGCTTCGTGCTCTTTTGGGTTGTGCCCTGGGCATTTTTAAATGTTGTTTTCCTTTTTTCTTTGTTTTTTTTTTTTCCTGCTTCAGCTTGGCACAGTCAGATCCAAAGGTGAATTTGGCCACTAGAGTGAATAGTCGTGGAGAATTGTCCCCTCAGTTTAGTTTCACTACCTTGAAGAGACGTATGTGTGTGTGTGTTTTGTTTGTGTATGGGCTTTATTTCATGTCTCAGATTTGCTTTTATCTCAGCCTGCAGTGGCGGTACGGTTTTGTTTGCCAGATTGAACTCGTTGTGGTTTAATGGGAAGGATTATTTCTTCTCTGATCACACGCTTTGCCTACTCTATCTTGGTGGTTGGGAGGATCACACCTGTGGTAAATCTCAACTGACCGTTCTGGGAGATGAATTTATTGACCTGCTTTGTTTTTAAAGGGATGGATGTTCTTGTGATTCTGTTTTTTAAGTGCCCTCTGGCTCCGACTGACCTGCTGTGAGGCTTTTAAAGCAGGTTTAGGCTCTCAGATGCATCATGAACGTCTCAATGCCTTGAACGCATCCCCAACCTCCACTGGGTTTGTGCTCATAGCCCTCTATGCATAACCAGGAAAGTTGCTCCAATGTTTCTATGTGAACTTATCCTCTTCATCTTATCGGTTTTCTGTGAAAGGCTTGTAGTATTTAGCTCTGTTGGAGGAAATCAGTCAAGCGGGGGAAATCCTCAGCGTTCTGTCTCACTTCGTTCAGATTCAAACTATAAATAACCAGGAAGGTGGCGTTGTTTTGGGCTGTTTTTCACCTTCAAATCAAATATGAACTGAACCCTTCCTTATTTTCTTTAAAGCAACATCTCATTGGCTCAACTTCTTTGCCCTCTGCTTGGCCTCTCTCTCTCTCTCGCTCTCGCCTTCTCTCTTGCTCTCTTTGATCTGTCCTCCGTTTATTATTTTTTTTCTTTTCTCTCATCCGTTCAGTATGTGTAACTTGAATCTGATTTGTACTACTGGATATTCTGACCGGAGCCAACAAGCACCGTCTGTATTCTTACTGAAACACAGCATGGGATTAACTTTAACCTTCAAATAAAAACAAACCTAAATTTAAAAAAAAAAATGATATCCTCTCTTTTTTTCCACACACATGAAGGCGTTGTAGGTCTTGGAAAAGATGTTCACTTTACACTATATATCCAAAAGGTTAATGGACAACTGCTCAACAGTTATTTTATATATATTTATATATATGTATTATAATATTTGCCCTTCTTTGCGGCAGTAATGGCCTGTGATCTTCTGGGAAAGCCTTAGGTTAGATGTTAGAACATTTGGTTTCTCATTAAATTCCTAAAGAGTCATAGCAGACACACTGGATGAAGCTCCATCACTTCAGAGAAAACATTTTCACTTGATATTGATCAGTGTTATGTGCAGCTGCTTCTACGTCTTTTTTTTTTTTAATGGAAGGAGAGCTGCCCGGCAAAATGTGTCCAAATGATGAGTTGTCCACACTTTGACAAAGTGTATTTTAAGCATCTGATTATTATATAGAGCCAGTAATGAAATCACAGTTAAATGTCCCCCTCAGTGCCTGGTGTTAGATGGAAGTTAACAACAGGGGGAGCTAGTGAACTGCATTCTCATCCTCGCCATACATAGCTGATGGATTCAATATGGCAGAGAGTAAGAGTGCTTGTGATGGGTGTACGGTCCATTCGCCAATCTTTCGTCACGTTGCTGATCATTACGCACATTTACAGCAATGTGCAGTTCCTTAAAGGTCATTCACGCATTTTAGCTGGTGACAGATGAAGGATTGTGTGTCAACCTCTAGAGTTCAGGGCTGTCTCTGGACATTTTAAGCCCCCCATATCTGTCCAGTCCACTCCCCCAGACCCTTTACATTGTAAGTGGTTTGAAAACTAAAGATCATATTAACACACTTGTTAGTGAAGGACAAACTGTACATTTACTTTTAGCGCTAAACTATTTAAGATAAACTATTTATCTTGGCTGCATCCTCAAACATTTACATACACCCCTGCATAAGCTTTAGGAATGTAAATGTTCTCTTTAGTTATTTGTAAATGATATCTGTGGCAGCTGTAAATTCAGGGGCGAAAAAAGGGGGATCGTAATTCTGTTGTCATAACTGCGACAAATAGCATGACACCTGGCAAAGTACATATAGCAGACCCAGTATAATACCCACGAATATTACCTGGGAAATTACAGACACACACTCAGTTAAATACCCATTACCTGTGTGAGAACCAATGCTTAAATTAACTGCAAAGACCCAACACAATACATGGGATTATGCTCAGAGCCCCAATACATACCAGGGGAAATTACCAGCACAAAACTCAGTACAGTACTAGGGGACACTACCATCACTCGTGTGAGTACTAACCCTCTACAACTACCCACGAGACACTATAATTATGTGTGGGAAATTACCCACAACCCTCAGTATAATACCTGGGAAGATAAGTGCACAGAGCCAGTTCAATACCAGGCAAATCACATGCACAAGACCCAATATTATACCTCCCACAAGCAACTCAATTATACCTGGGAATAGCCCCCAAGACCCAATACTAAACCCAAGAGACTACCTGCGTATAGTAGAATACCCAGGAATTCAACATCAATATGGGCTTAGTATGTGGAATATTAAATGCCCCAAATATTTGGTGCACAGGACTCATTTCATTGCAGTAAAATACCACACAGCCCAGTGATGTCCTGGGATGATGAGCGGACCCATCCGGACACAGACGTACGCGGACGGCTGGAGTCTTATTGCACATAAGGTCTGTTTATTGCACTCAACGACATACAAAGTTTTCTAGGAGTTACTTTATTCGAGTCTACATAGATACAATTCCCTCTTTTTTTTCTTGTCAGTGAATGTGGTGTGTCATGATTTCTGTGAAATCAATGAAACCGAGAGAATCGAAAGACGTTGCCCTTTGAACCCCTCATTAAAGCCAGACAGTGCGAGATAACAATGATCAGTGACATTTTAAAGTAACAGGCCTTAAAGGGGGGACAGTAAATATTTGAAAATAAATACAATATAAGATTTAAAGAGGAATTCCACCGCTTTTTCGAAATGCGTCACTGAACAGGTTGTGGTATTATAAAAAGGCTCACAATATGGAAAGCCTTGTTTCAGAGAAACTTAGTTGTTGTTCACAGTGGTGGTGAATGGAACCAGTCATGAGTCTCAAGTCTTTAAAAGCTATATCACACAAGTTGGAATATTTAAAAAGGCATGAGTCTCTTTTATCTCTTAGTTTTCAGAGCTGATTCTTGAATGTGTGTTTTTTTTAAATCATTACAATTTTATAAAATCTCAAATGAGCAAAAATTCAGAAAAAATGAGTGGAATTCCCCTTCAGCAAAAAGTGAGTAAAGAAATGTATATAAATATTCTCATGTCTAGCTGAAATAAACGTGAATGGTACAGTCCCCTTTGGAAGCTTGTAAGTAAAGAGTGACAATACAGTGTAGAACATAAAGTAAAATGAGTGACATCCTATATATTAGCTGTAGTTTTTTTTTTCTTTTGGATTTTTTAAATACATCCATATTCAAGAATCATTACAAATAACAGTCAAAGAAGAAACATGTTGCCTTCTGAAATAAATATGTACATCATCGACTGAGGCATCGTATTTTGGGAAAACCATAAAACAGAGAAGGTACAGTTTGTTCTCAGAATAAATCAAATAATTGGAGGGACAGGATATGAAATGTTTAAAAACATGCTCTAATACTCTTGTTCTTCAATATAAATATTAAAAACATCACAAATCTAGACTCTGACAGAATTCTTTATAAAACTAGGTCAGTTGTTTAGTAAACATTTAGCAACAATAAAGATGACCTTGTACTTTCTGTAGTAACTAATAATGCTGTACACAATCGGATATACACCAATCAGCCATAACTTCAATCACCTCCGCGTCCATTTGATCAGATCCACTCATAATTTCTGTGCACTTTGTAATTCTACATTAAAGAATAGTTCACCTGTTGCTCTGCATACTTGGTTTGCCCACTTTCACCCTGTTCTTTGGTGGTGATACAGCTGATCAGTGTATATATGTATATATTGATATATATTTTAAAGATGTTTATCTTGGTAATAGAAACATGGATCGTACCTAAAACATACACAGCCATGAAAACAAAACCCGTACCAACTGTTCTGCTGTTTTTGTTGTTTTTTGTTTGTTTGTTTGTTTGTTTGTTTATCAAACACTGTGACACCGCAAATAGAAACATCTTAAATAGTAACCGTGCTAATTCTAAAAAGGCTAAAAATCCAAGAGTTCACGCCATACTTTCTACCAAATTATTTTTATAAATCTGTGACGAAGAAGAAAAACTATATGAACATTTTTCTTTGTGCAGGAAACTAATAACAAAAACTGCATTGTAATTATATCTGTAAATCTATTATTACTCTCTCTCTCTCTCACTCTCACACACACGCTCTTTCTCTCTCTCTCACTCTACAAACAAGGCTCACATGTACAAGAGTGTTTTATGGATGATGTTAAAGACAATAATTAAATATTTTGAGAATAAAGTTGTAATAGGTGTCTGTTTCCTGAGAAAAAAGGCGTAATATTTCTTGAATAAAGTCACACAATAATTCACTAATTCAGATATTACAATGTGGCAATATAATCAGAATAAATCTGTATATATAAAGAGAAGAAAGGAAATATTTCAGTAATATTCAGTAATAATCAACTACAAAACACCACAAATAAAGCAGTGCACCAGCACTAGACTGTTATTAGCGAACACTGTGGTATTTTTCTGGAGGCAGTGGCAGATCATTCTTGTAATAATTTAATATATGTTCTATAATATTGCCAATTTTCCTGATTTTATTTTGAAAATGACTTAAATCTCTAAAAATTCTGACTTTTCTACAGAACTTTTGCTACATTCCCCCAGAATACTTTTTCTCAAAGTATCACAAATACTGACTTTATTTAAATATGGACTGTTCTCAAACCTGATATTACTTCTTTATTCTCAAATTATTCATTCAGTATAAATATGTAAATGATATCGTTGCCTAAATACTGATATTATTTGGGAAATAATTCCACTGTTTTCTCAGAATGTAGTATTTTTAAAATTTTTAACATTGTTCCTAAAACACCGTCGCAGTCTCACATCCAAACCCCATTGGAACATTTCTATTATTTTGTTTGTCCACATCACGGAAGTATTGCTACGGTCAGTGCAAAACAGATACTGGAATCACAACAACCACAACAGGATTACGAACACGAAGCTAACTAGTCTCCGAGGTCGGAAGGCAGGTCAGGACCGGGTGAACTGTAGCTGTTTGCAGGTGCATGCTTCATTAACACTGCTAGTTTGTTTGCAAAATCACAGCACACCAAAAGTATTCAGACGGTGCCCGTTTGTTTTTGTTTTTTTTCCTCCCACCGTTTACATAATAAACACCTTGTAACATTTTTCAGCTCCTGATATATTCCATGCTGTTATGAGGTGAATGTTCAAATTACAGGCATTTTTTATATTGCCACATATTCACAGCACTGTCCAAAAGACAGAGACCACCCTTACACCCGTCACGGGTGCATTTTCCAGTCAAAAACAGCCATTAAGTTATTTCCAATTTTCTCAAATGATTCTCCTTTTCAATAAAAGACAACATTCAAACTGTATTCTGTACTAACGTCATTTAAAACATGGCCGCCACATGATGGAGACCCAATATATGGAGCATTAAACTTGTTCATTATTGAGAGACAACAAAGCAATTTGATTCAACATCTTGTGAGTTGTGTTTTACAGAAAGAATGTAAAGATAATAAATGATCACTATTGGTAATATTTTTTTTGCTATTTTTTCATGGTGATAACTTATGCAGTTTAAACATCCAGTACGTGTACATATATTCTAACTTCAATAAATAAATATAGTATCATTTCTCTCAGTATTGTTTGTGCCCACCTTTTGCATTTACAACAGATCCCTTCCTTTTAAGTCTTGATTTCAGCTTTCAAGGACATCTGCAGGGAAACCTGGCCACACCTAAATATCTTCTTCTTTTGTGTCTATTTCCTTTTCTCAGTAACACTTCCTTGATTGCTCCACATACTTTCAAACCCACAGTGCTGAGCTACCCTCTCACAGTGGATGTGAATTAGCTCAGATTTAAAGCAAGAGCCGTGCTTGATTTTTGACTAATTTACAAAAATGAAAAAATAAAAGCTTAATTATCATTATGACGGGAAGTTAATGAAAAGGGTGGTCTTTGACTTTTGTAGGATCCTGAATAAATGAAATTAGGAGCTGCTGAAGTGGCTGGAAGATGATGAAAGTTTGGTTTTCAGAAGCCATGCAAATTCACCATTCAATATCGTGCCACCTTCTCAAAAGGAAGCACCACGGGGAACGGGACGCCTGGTCCTGAGGGCTATGGTGAAGCTTGAGCGTATGGATATTGAGAGTGGGCTTTCCACATTGGTCTGCTGGGGAATCTTCAGTTCTGAAGGATCAGTCTGCCTTAAGTTTCCTCGTAAGTCTTTTCCTCTTTTGTCTCCAGTGCCTTTGGCCTTAGTTTCAGTTCAGTTCAGGAATGACAGCATCCAGTGTAAACCACACAGGATCAAACAAACTCATGTTGTGATGAAGTGGTCTGGAAGGTGGATCAGGATGTGTTTAGAGGTGCTGTGTCCACTGGAGGCTCTAAAGTTGTCCGAAGAGGATGGAGCAGAGGAGGAAGATGGAGTACAGCAGCAAGAGGCCAAGACCCAGTCGGCGATCCAGCTTCCAGCCGTTCAGGTGAACACTGAGGACCTGATACATACACAAACACATCTCAGTACATGGGCAGACAGATGAGAAATTGAAGGTTTATTTTAGAATAGACAACGGTACTTTGCTGTTTATCTTTCTGCCATGACTGTTGAGAGTGTAGCCTCTATTATCAGGAGATGCCACAGCCATGTGTAACCAGGAGTTCTAGAGAGTATAACTGAGACATTTTTGCCTTGACTATTTACATTTGGGTTTTTAAGTGCCTCGGATCTTACTCTCCCTCCGTAGGATGGTCCTTCTCCTCTCCCATTACCATTGCCAATGTAGCTGAGGTAACAAAATAGTTCTCGGCAGTTATAGTTCTCCTCCAAGCGTGCTGAACCATCCAGCAATAATACACATGGATTTAGGAGGCTTTTTACACTTCAGAAAAAGCTCGTGCTAACCCTGCTCCTAGCTTAGCAGCATTGTGTGATGACAAACTGCATGGGTTTGTCAGCGAATAGCATCCTGTCAAGTACTCAGTTCTTAACAGAATCATGTTGTTCACCTCACTGCATAATGTACAGAGTGTTTTTCAATTTTTACCCTCCTTTTCCCAATTAAATGTTTATCCTCCTTCACTGGAAATTAAATGAATGGTGAGCACATCCCACTCTCTGTAAAGCTGTGGACAGGATTTAATTTTATTTTGGTTTCATGATTAATGCACATGATTACTCTGGTTATCCTCCATGACTTTAGTTTAATGATTCCTGACTCTGGCTTCTCTGGAGTCAGCTCCAACCCTCGACTTCTGCTGCTGGAGCCAAAGGTATCGACTCCTTGACTCCACTAGATTTAAACCAAGCTGTAGACAGAGAAAACACGAAACCGCACTAAACGTAGTTGACTCATTTTAACATTTCGACTCTCCAGAGTCACTCACCCAGAGTCAGTCCTGATTCACAAACATGTCAGAGTCAAAGAATCAACTCTTTCATTGTCAACTCCCTATCAGTTTCAATGAGGAGACAATTAAGCAAAGCCAGAGCCCTCAGTGTAAATAAACACAGTACATAACATATATAACAAGAAGGATCAAATACACTGAAAAATATGGTTTATTTCGAGGATATAAAAGAAAGAGGCCCAGCTGACTAAGTTTCAGTCATTCTTTATCCAAAGTTTATCATATGTCTTTGTCTCTTTGACTTTCTGTTTATGTTTTTTAAACTGGAAACCAAACAAAGCCTAATTTCTCTGTTTGATTGTTTACATGAATACAGAAAATGGGACAGAAAGAGAATTTTGTTTAAAGTCGGCTAATACTGGCCGATTTAGCGTCCGATGCCTAGAGACTGACAGAGCATCAGAAACGCAGTCCCCAGTGTAATTGCAGTTAGACTAGAAAACACTTCAGCTTTTGCTGTAACGGATTTGGACGTGCAGACATGTCAACCAATAGAAACGAAGGTGGGTGGCTGAGGCAAATGAAAAATCTAAATATTGAGGATGGGCTAATCAGTGCAGTGAATTCTTTCCCAGTTCTGTATGAAGCCAGATTGACAGAGTATAAAGATACAGTTTGTTTTGTGTCAGTCTGGAACAGTGTGTCTTTGTGTTCTTCAAATGGTCCCAGTGTTTCCCACTGGATTTCAAACTGCACAAACTCCACCCCTGCTCCAGATGTGTACACGCTCTCTAGACGGACAGTATCTGTCTCCATATTCGCCCATGCTTTGTTTAATATATGCCACCCTTAGTCCTTCGATTTTAAAGCAGCACTTGATTTGAAGGTTGACCTGAGCAGTATTATCACAGCCTGACCGCTCTCGTGTCGTTGAGATCACTCGATGTAAAAACTGTAAACACTCCATGATAAGTGAGTCATCAGAAGAGTTTATCTCTAGAAATACGTCTCAAATGTAAAACATTCAGATCTTCATCACGTCAACGCTAATGGTATTGAATCCGATTAAAAACAGACCAAGATTTGCCAAGTGTTTTAGAGAGTGGCAAAAATGACTCACTGTGAGGAAGACAGATGCTAGTAGCAGGATAACTGAGTACACCAGGCCTTTATTGTTGATGAACACCTGACGACACATGGAAAGAATCAGTCAGAGCAGAAAAACAGTGAAGGCGGAACATAAACACAAAGCATGACATGACCATCTTCGCTCCTGAAATGCCATGTGCCTTAGACCAGGGCTTTTTCCACAGTGACAGTGCTTTATGTGCTGTGCCTATTCTTCATTAACCCTTTAAACTCTCTGCTTATTCTTCACTTCACATAGAAATGATTCAATGACTATGAGAGAGAGAGAGAGAGAGAGAGTGAGAGAGCTCACCGATGATCCATGGGACACCACCAGGGTTCGGAGTGCCCAGGGAAAGCCCAGGCCCAGGAGGATGTCAAAGATATTACTGCCTATCGAGTTAGACACTGCCATATCTCCCATACCTGACAACACACACACCAATACACACACAAATACAGAGGGAATACACTCCGTCACGTTCTATTTATCACTGAGAGCTACATCTTCCTTTGTTATCCAGCTCTAGATCTGAAGCTGTTTTGGGTCAATATTCAGATCAGATCTATTCTCAGTGCCTGTGTGATGTTACACTGATCTGACGGCTGGGATTAGACCAGCTGGGAATATGAGATTATTCCTTCTTTACAGCTGAAGAAAAAGATAAGGCCAAAACTTAATAATGATAATAAAAATCATTTGGGTAAATTTGAGCAGCACTGGTCAAATGACTTTTGTTGATTTTCTATTTAATTTACATCCTTTCTGTATATTTTAAAGCATTAAAACATCGTCTTCATCTTCGTAGCTAAGTTCTGGGGTCTTAATAAAACTCCTGTGACCTGCTTTGGTCAAACTACCACAAGGATCAAACACAAAAGCAGTGGTCTCCCCTTGTCTTATCAGCCCTGTTAAGATTGGGCAGTTTCAGCGCCTGTTCCTTTAAATGATAATGAGCAGTGGTTCACCCTGACCCTGAGGGCACAGCTTTGAGGAGTGAGGAGCAACTCCTAAAGACAGGGTCAGTGCTAAAGAGACCTATATCATTGTTTTTCTTTCTTATGGACATCAGAGTCTGATATCTGAGCTACTCCTAAAAAGTTAGGGCCTAGTACCTTGTCGAGCTACGATGAGACTGGCCATACAGTCTGGGACACTGGTGCCTGCTGCCAGGAACGTGATGCCCATTATGTAGTCAGGGATGTCCAGAGTGTAGCTGATTATAGTGACCTAAAGAGACAGAAAAATAGCAGTTACTGTGTCTAAACTGATCAGTAGACTTTATATGACCTTGTTTTCTGAAATGAGGGGTATCCATAGGGAGTTTAGTACCCTCCCCATAGAGCAAAGCTTCAATGTTGATACTGGAACATTTCTGTGAAGATCAGATTGAATATCACCAACTTAAAAACACACCTATTGCAGACAAACACAACAAACTATGCTTAATAGTGTTCCCCATCTCATTAGAAAAGTATGTTTTACAACAACGGTACACTCTAGAGCAGCTGCACATGAGTCTAAACTCACCACGGTACACTAGAAATATATAAAGACTCCCAGCACTGGGCCGTGAAGCTGTAGAACTGTGGTCTCTTGGGTGATCACCATTCAAGGACTCTGGGATTAGTTGGAGAGGTGTCCATGGTGCAGAAGTCATTATCCAACATCGGAAAAATTACTTCACTAAGGTTTATGTGGCTGAATGCAGTCAAATCCTCACCGTCATATTCCTATATGTAGTGTAAAGCTTTACCTAGTGTCAAAGCTGTTACTGCAGCAAAGAAGGAACAAACTCACCACTGATACGGGCCTCAGTTTCAGAAGAAACAAGTAATCAGTAATCAATTAGAGTACTCAACCACAAATTAATATTAATTAAATGCCCATAACTGCTGCCACAAACTTTCCTTTATTAACAACAACATTATTGGCCTGGGCTGGGTTTCCCCAAAAAGATGTGGCAGAGTGAGCATCACACTAAATACACTCTGTGTCCCTGTAAAGATGATCTAATCACTAAGATGTTATTTGGGAAAATGGGCTCTGAACTATAACAAGACTTTGTTTCTTACCATCCAGACCATCAGGTAGGAGAAGATGGCAATCCAGAGTGTGGAGGTGATGAAGGTGATCATGAACCAGCGATGCCAGCGAGGGAGGATACAGTTGGGCACTGTGTAGTACAGCAGCACACCCAGTGGCCACGACACCGCCCACTTCACACGGGCGCCACAACTAGCTGGAAACACACACGCAAATATCTACATTTGGAAAATGTCAATAAGCAGTTTTTATTTTATAAACAAACACAGAAAATGTGCAACAATGCAACTTTTACACAAATAGATTCCTAGTAACCAGCTGGAATACAGCACTAACCTGGCATATGTAGAGGTCTGAAGGTTTCATCTCCATCATCCTCTTCCTCAGGCTGTGGGTTGTCTGCTGCTTTCACTCCTCCATCTCTCTCAATCCTCTCTCCATCTTCCAGGGGTCTCTCCACACTCCCTCCGTTCTCGATCCCCCCTGAACCGAAGGACTTCACAGGGCTGCCCCCTACTCCTGACTCCCGGATCAGCCTCTGTCTCTGGAAAGTAAAGAGATGTGAAACCATTACTGACACTAAAGAAGTATCCTGTTAACCCCAGTCACTGTCATAAAACCCAGCGCCGGTGTTTACTGGGTGCTAGGTTGTGTAGGAATGTTGTGATGTGTGTTTTTTAAACCTATATCCTCCTAAATAAATCTTTTCAATTCCAGCCACTAGATATGCGTGTTATATGATGCTCATCTGGAAGGGTGAAGATTAATATGTAACACTTTACAATAAGGGTACATTAATTAACGAGAGCGTAATACGACCAATAATAAAAGAGCAACATCACTAAAAAAATAAGTAAAATCAGAATTAATCATTAAGTAATGATACAAACAAGAATTAATTTTTTTAGGATTTTATAAAGTATTAAAAAATTCTAGTTAATAGTTGTTTATAATCAATACTTAATTATTGTGATAAAACCCAATGGTGTTTTAAGGTTTATTACTGTCTTAAATATCACAAATTATGTCCTTTTTTTGTGTCACTGATTAATCCTTTCTCTTAAACACATGAAGCCAGCCACTGCTTCTTTTCCAACTGCTCCCAATTTTTTCCCCCCTTTAAGAATCAAATCTTGGACTCAACAGATGAGCTGTTTACAGTTGTCTTGTGGACTAGAAGTTTATTAATTAATTCTATAATTGATTCCAATTTGCTTACAGCCATAGGGTCCCACTGCCACTTTTTATGGCCTAGTTACATTCGTTAAAGCGAATCAAATCAAAGTTTATTCGTCACATACATAGTTATGTACAACTTGCTGTGAAATGCTTTGACGACTGCCCACACACATTAACAGAAATAAGAGTTAAGGAAATTGGAAATAGAAATAGAACAAATAAAATAAAATTAAATTATATTATTTCAGAATAATAAAACATTGAATCCCGATTGTGAACTCCTAATCAGCATAAACTCTTGATGGTGGTAAATCAGTATAAAGACTGCAAAGTCTCTTACTGGAGTTGTTGTGAGGTCACAAATTTACACCCTGCCCTATAGTGAACATACTCTGCGCTGTAGTGTGTCCCACCTCACTGATGAGGACGCGGCCCGCCATGCTGAGGCGAGTTCTGGGCGAGAAGTGAGGTGTGATCATGATGCGGAGTCCTGCCTCGGGGAAGGACAGTTGATGAGGCCTGAGAATCAGCAGCTCGTCCACCATCAACACCGGAGACTCCTGCTGACCGGCGCCTGGCTGACCTGAGAACAGTCCAGTACACTACATCACTCCAACTGAGTAAGGAAGACTGACTTTAGATCAGAAAAGAGGTGTGTTATTCACACAGGCCTCAGATCAGAAGAAAAAACTACCTGCTCATTTCTGAGAAATAGAAAACACACCTCTGTTTTTAGATTATCAATTTTTTTTTAACAATTAGGCTACACTTATTAAAGGGTTAGTTCAGGGTTTCAAGGGTTAAGACTTTAAAACTCCCAACAGAAAATTGTCCCTTTTTCCTCATGGTATGTAGGAAGATATTGCAAGATTGCCCTCTCATTTGTTCAGACTTCGGGAGCTGGACACAAGGCCTAACGTTACGTTAAACACCAAGACACAAAACACAATGAAATCAACCTCAAACAGCAAGATATTTCTACACACTTTTAATCATATACTCTGTGGTAATGACCGTTGCAACCAGAGGCGTGACTAGACACAGTTCACTGGGGCAAGGGCCTGATAAAATGTTGCTGTGCCCCATGAAACTCAAAATAGTAAAATACCTTTCCAAAAGGTTTTCAATAAAAACAAAAAATATTAATATTAATAAATAACAGACAAAACTGCAGTATATGTTTCCATTAATAATCTACCAAAAAATGGATAATACACCACCAAATAAATCAGACATTTCCTGCCCACAGAAAATAACTGTAAGGGTATGTAACACCACCCAACACCAACACGGGAGTATGTTCCCTTTAAAGACTGCCGTTTATGACAAGGTCAAAGTAAATTAGGAGCTTCGGAACGTTAGTAACACAATTCTCTCACATTTTCAGTGAATCTCGTGAATGTCAGAGGAAACATGGATGAGGTTTTGGCAAATGGTGCAGTTCCTGCTTTTATTTGTTCAAGAAAGTGCACATAATTGGAATGAATACAATTAATAAAAATAATACATTTGTTCATTTGTTCTTCATTTCTCATCCACGGCCGAGTAAAGTCCACTTTAGTGTTAAATCACATCGTCTATTTAGTGTTTAACAAGCTCTTTTACTAGAGGCACATTTGTGCCCTTGTGACTGATTGGCAAGCAGAGAGGCGCAGCTGTGCCCCTCTATATTTTGTTTGTGCCTCAGTACAACACGTAGTCTAGATATGCCCCTGGTTGCAAGCTTTCAAAACAAGATAAGAGTATTAGCCTGGAATGGTCAGAAATACTGCGGTTAGCTTACTGCTCACAAAGTATTAGAAACTCCATTGGGTGCCAGCAAAATACAGCATGTGTACTTTTCTGTTTCATATTCATGGCTCAACCAAAAGGCCTAGTCGTAATAATCCCGGTTTGTTCTGCCTGCTGAAATGCACAGCTTTGTTGTTGATATCGACCTTGGTAGAAAGGCGTTGAAGTTTATATCTGAAAAATTAAACACTGAGAAACGTCTCGCTGCCAAGACTACAAACCTCAAACAGACCGAGAACATCACAGATAACTACGTGAGTGTTACAGAAAACACCGGCCTAGCAGTGTGATGACAGCGCCAAACACACACACACACACAAACACAGAGACACAAAACATACGAACAGACTGACACAAGAATAAACACAGCGGCTCATACTAAATTAGGAAAAGCAAAGTTAGAAGGAGAGGAACAGCATGAAGCTCAGAGCCAGAACAGCAGAAAACTCCAGATAAATGATGTGAGGTAGCTTCTATCTACAGCTCCCTAATGGCAGTTCCACTAGGCCATGCATCAGCAAATGGAACTGGACAGAGAGATGACTCTGGATCTGTGACCAATTTGTAATAAATAAATAAGTAAATAAAAATAACAAATAATATTCATGAAGTGTTACGTGCAGAACTGTTCCAGTTAACTTGGCAATAGTTTCATTCGAGTGAGCCGATCAAATAGATTGTTTACCCTGTGTGACGGGTTCACTGGAAAGAGCAGGAGGGACGTGAGAGTGAGGACAGTGGGACTTGTTCCAAAGTAAGAAAAGTAAATGTTTAAAGATAGATGGATGGAGCAGGTGGTCCATTCTTCCTGCGTTTGGTTCTAAACCAGGGACTGAGAATGTGATGTTAATCAAAATAATCAACATGAAGCATCATTGTGAGAAGAAGCACGTACCTTGCTCTGAAAGAATTTTCGAAACTGAACCTCACTGTAACTGTGATTGAATCCCCCTGCACTAGTCATAATTTCCCTCTTTCTCTGCTTTTCTTTTTCCTCTGGCTGAAATCAGCTGATACAGGACTCCCAGCATGTGTATGTTCATGCTGTACAACCTGAAATAAATCAGGGTACATATCTGTTTGCTGCCACACCTCCGATCACTGTGTATTTAATTGTTAGATGCTCTGTGTTTTGTTGGAGGCCGTACTAGAGCTTATTCAAAGCAGAGTTTGGAGCGATAAGAGCTCATCGCTGATTTGTTTAATCAGAGTAATGATAAACACAATCGATATGTTAATTATATTAATTATTTATGATTTCTGTTCAAAATGAGCTTTGTTCAACTGCTTTCATTACATATCAAATACATTCACACCATCAGTGAAACATCACAGTATTCACAGGGAAAAGTGAATGAAACAGAATACAACTGTAGCCACTCCAGCCACTGCTGAAAGAGGTTAATCAAGTGACACGTCTTATAGCACAGTCACTAACAGAAAAGAATTTGAAAGGTCCATTAACCAAGTGTGGTTTCTGTAAAAATGTAATTTCGTCTTTTGACCTGTTATCAAAATGATGATAATTTATCAGTGTCATTACCCTCTCTGGAACTGAAATGTACTTTGTGTTCCAACATTTGCTACAGAGACATTCCTAATAATTACAATGTAGGTCTGTCGATTGACAAAAAGAAAAATTTGCTGTGATTAATCACAAATAATCACATTGTCACTTTTTAAGTCTGAAGCATTTAATAATGTATAAATTAGTTATGATGTTTAATTCATATTTCAGCATGAATAAAATGTAATCTACCTTCTGAACTCAACAGTGGCGATGCAGTGTTTACATTTTGAGATAAATACATCACTAACCTCTGTAAAAAACAAAGGGAATTATGGGCCAAAGTTGAGGCCAAATTTGGTAAAAAGATTAATAAAGAAGACTACTAGTAAAAAAAAAGTAACATTCAATTGCTGTGTTCTTTAATATTCAATAATGTACATAAAGTTTCATTTCCTGTGAATACAAATGTTCAAGTGGGTAAACACAGTTTGTTATAATCTCCAAAGAACAGGAAGCAATTCAATTAAATTCTCTGAATCTGTTGCACATCACCCTGAGTTCACCATAGAGAGGTGTGTAAACACCGGCACTTTTCTGGAGTTCTCTTGAGTTATGGACCTCCGTGAAACTTTTGGATGAACTGGAGTGGTGCTTTTGATCTTAATAAGAATTCCTTGGCTGAATGCCATCAAATTCTCACAGCAATGTCCCAACATCTAAAGCCTTCTTACAAATTTATGGAGTGATACTGCAGAAAAGAAACACAAACTATCTTAATAATATTAATAATAACATCAGTTTCAGAAGAAATGGATGAGCACCAGACTTTTGACCGTGTTTGACCTAAGAAAGTGGAAAATGACTGAACCTTTTCTCAACAGCACCATAGAGGTGTTGCAGTTTGCTCCCTCCTCAGCAACCTCCTCGTTTCTAGGGGCCTCCCCTCTGAGGCAGCAGCGGCCCGGACCCCCAACCAGTCTCTCCACAAAGCTGGCGATCTGACTGTTAAACCTGCACACAGGAGAGATCCCTGAACATGAGCAGAGTAGTGCCAGTCTCAACATCATGCTATACCAAGTGGTGAGGGTGTAGACTCTCACATGTTTCCTCAGAGACATTTGAAAGCACCCGTTGCTTCTGTTCAAACCGTTGCAAACTTAACATCATTAAACTTCAACACGGTTGCAGTTATATAAGCTAACAGACGATTGAATTAGGGAGCCACTTTACTCACCCAAATATAATAATCCCTGTAAACATTTATCCGTTGATTCAATGTTGAAATAACGTAATGACTGTCGTCTAATCAATGTTCTCTTAAGGTTGAAAATGAAAGTTGAAAAGACGTCCAAACACAGACATTGAAAAGATGACTATTAGACTTATTTTGGACGTCCATTGACATTATTAATTGGTCCCAACATAAATTTCTTGAATAAAACACATTTTGGACGTCCACTGACGTTATCGACTGGTCAGCACTTGATAACTAACTTATTAAGATGGATTTTGGATGTCCATTGATGTTTAAAATATGTCCTTGACGGACAGACTATTTTTAGACCTATTTTGAAAGTCCAGGGATGTTCCTTGTTTAGTGGGATGGCATATCAGTGTTAATTTAGGCAGCTGACGTAGTATTAATCTTGTATATTAGTATGTATATTGTATATTTGATACATTAAAATGTATATTAGTTTTAATCTAGATTTATTAAAAAACATATTTATCTCATTTTAGTCCATTAATAAATAAATAAATAAATAAATAAATGTATTTCATTTTACTATTTTATTTTTTATTTCTAACCTTCAGAAACAATAGTTTAAAAGTTATGTTACACTTCAAAGCATGTTAACCAAAATTATGGATGGAATAAGGCCACTTTGATATTCAAATACAATTAGCATTTATTTAACTTTTAATTTAATTCAGAGTGTTACAAAAGGCAGAAAATGAGTCGACTCCAAGAGATTCGTCTCTATGAATCTTTGGCCAGCAGTTGATATGAATGACTCCCAGACACTCTTTTAAAAATAGTATAGTGAAGAGGAGTTGTCATTGTTCTGACAAAGTAACCAGACAGAGCATGCTCCTGTTTGTATTTACTTGTGATTTTCTGTTTTTAAAAAACAAATAATGGGTCATTTATCGGTCTTCCACATTATTGGTTAGCTTTGATTCTTTGACAAAACTTGCAAAACATTTCTTCATGATTCTGGTTTTAAATGATTATTTTTATTTCGTTCTTGTTTAGTTTTTTTTGTGAAAATAGATCTTTAACAAAAATAATGAAATTAACACGCTAATTCATTAATGCTAACACATTATACTCTGTTATAGATCAGTGCAAGACGCTTACTCACTTCATGATGAGAATGTAAACTCCATACATGGAGATCAGGAGCATGGACTCCCACCTGGAGGAGCAACACAATGCAGTCAGACCCAGACAGCAGGACTCTTTGCAAATATATTTCAATAGAATGATAATTGAGAAGCTAAGCTAATACAGACTTTAGGTCATGTTTAATGCCAGAAGTACTAAGTAGAGGCAGAAAAAGACAGACATACACTCTCCAGCATTTATTCTTGTGGACTCCTCTAGCTGTAGTCAGGCAGTATGAATGTGTGTGTGTTTTAGGGGAGTGGCTTTGGAAGGAGGGCTGAAAGGAAGGGCTGGGATGCTTTAGGGGGTTTGGATGTTTTTGTGAGGTGACCTTGTGAGATTTGCATAGTGTTGCAAAGTGAGTCGACTCCATATTGACCTTGTAATCCAGAGAATTGTGGTGTCTTCTCTTCTCAAGACAAATATACAGTACGTACTACACAAATTGCAACTGGAGTTTTAATTCTGATAATTGTGGAATTTGCTAAGACTGTGTTTGTTTTCCATTTCTCTGAGCTCAGGAAACATTAGCTTCAGACAAACACTGTCAAAAAAATCCCAAAAGACCAAATAGGAAATGAATTGTTGGGCGACTGATAGTTCTTTCTTTAATGAGGCTTTGATTTTGAGTAACTGCGCTGCGAGGCTGTGCGTCTGAGCAAAGGTAATTAGACAATACCGGAGCGCATTTGATGCACTCAGTCGTGTCTGAATGTAATGAATGGCTGTAATTACACTTACCACACAACCCTCTCATCATAGATGACCTGCAAGAGCGGGAAACAAATGAATGAACAGAGCTAATAACGCTGACCTTGTGTGGCACCGAAAAGCTCTTCATATAAAAATGTGTTATTATTATTGAGTAGATAAGTCAGAGCTCGGCTAACAGCCCGTCTGCAAATCCTTTATTGCTCACATCAGTTTTTTTAATCGATGATTTAACCCAGGGCTTTAATTCTGAGAAATGATATAACAGCCCACTGTCACGCCTGCTGCTAGGCTTCATCCCAAAGACATCTCTCTCTATCTCTTTTTTTCTCTCTCTCTCTGTCAATCTCTTACTCTGTCTTCTCTGGCTTTCTCTCTCTTTTTCTCTCTCTCACTCTCTCCCTCTCCTTTTCTTCTTTTTGCATGTTTTTCTTCTTTAGTTTAGTATTTTTTCCACTCTCTCTTTGTACTTATCTATCTTGCATCATATCTCTCAGTGTTTCTCTCACACCTCTCCCCTTTCATTCTTTTATCTCTTTCTCTCTTCCCTACCCTTTCTCTCTGCATCTTTTGATCTCTCTTTCCTTTTATCTCTCACTCTCTCTGACTCTTCCTGCTTTTTCTCATGCTCCATCTTGCTTTCTCCTCCCTCTTTCCCTTTTGCTCTCTCTCTCTCTCTCTCTCTCTCTCTCTATTTTCCTTTTTTTCTCCTTTAACACTCTCTGTTTCTCGCTCCCCCCTCCCTCTCATATACTCACCAGTATTAAGGCCAGAACAGAGAGGATGTAATAGATCGAGTCTCTGAACAGAGACCACCAGGTAAGAGCCACAGTCTGTAAACCAAAGCCAGAGAATCCTACATTACCGACCGCGATCTAAAACAGACCAGCAGTGTGTCAACATAAATCATAGCTGTAACTTTGAGCTAAAAAAGCTAACCAGTGTTTACATCTCGGAAACATTACTGTCCCTGCAGGCCAGTTAGTAAACAATGCAGTTACAAACTTCATGTTTGGTCCTGAGTCTGAATTATCAAGTGAAATAGGACTGCGCGACAAGGGAAGACTCCTGCTCACTGTAATGACTTTACATGAAAGTGTACAGGTTCCTGGTGGATGTTTGGGTTACATTTGGTCAGTGATATTATGTAAGTTCATATGGCACTTACTTTTTGACTCATTACTGACCTCTTATTTCAGAGGATTTCATTGCTGTTGTGTCTGCGTTGGTTTCCTCCAGGTGACTGTCTGTGAGGAGTGTGGTGTGTTCTCCCTGTGTCTGCGTGGGTTTCCCCGGGTGACTGTCTGTGAGGAGTGTGGTGTGTTCTCCCGTATTATGACAACAAAATGTGGTTTGAAACGGCTGGTTTCAGATAAAAGGCTTCTCATCATGAATGTAGCCTCCAGACACGGGTAGTGGGGTAGTACTGATTCCACAACAAACAGCCAAGGCCAACAAGATCAACACATGGTTTATATATAGGAACAGAACTATTTGTTTTTGGAAAAAATCGAATGAATTGTAATAGGGTTTCCACTACATTTGCAGATGCAAGTGAATAAAATGGACTCGAAGCCTAATAAATGCAGTGTCTTACACAGCTGGACCCCTAATCTGGGTCTAGAATTTTGGTTCAAACCCAAATATAGTCCAACAGTTTTCTGACAGGGTCCAGAACAGACTCAAGCCCATACATGCACTATTAGGCCGACTGATACCTGAATATTCAGAGTGTTACCTGGCCTGCGAAGATGCCACACACTCCAATGATGACCAGGACGTTGAAGACAGCTGACCCCACGATGGTCCCCACACCTACGTCGCCTTTAGTGATAAACACACCTGTCAATCAAACAGATCACCTCAGTAAACACTCAGTAATCACACAAGAGCAGAGAGATTCGGGATTTCGGGTCAGAACGGGTCAGCAAAGGCCAACATCCAGGCTTTATATACACTCCCACTTTAGGCCGCTTTATTGGAAACACTTATCTTCAATTTCCAATCAAGGGCCAATTTATTATAAACAGAATGTGCATATTTTACTGGCCACTTTTTTTTAAAAAGACACCTACCTGGTCTGTTCATGTACAGCGCTGGGAGTCACTGCAGAGTTGAGAGTGTTTCTCTACCCAAAAGCACCCAGCTTGGAGCAAATCAGAAACTGACTGCTGATGAAAGTCTAGTAAATTATGCATCAACAGATGGGGCTACAGCCTCTAGGTGTCCACCAGTGGCCAATCAGTGCAAACATACAGTACTACTGTGCAAAAGACCATCTTACATTATATTTCCAGTCAAAACATCCATTAAGAACAAGTCAACCATTTTTCAGGGTCTAAATGAAGTACAGGAATCTGCAGGAAGAGTTTTCCATGCCTCCTTTTTCCTGTTCCCATTATAGCTGCTCCACGTCCTTTCAGACCCACAATGTTGTGTTGTCTTGTCACAGTGGAAGGATGGACAGAAACAATGGTGATTTTATTTCAGATCTGCAGCCAGGAGCTTGATTTTTCCCAAATGAAAGCTGAAAGTGTAGGTCTTCTACGTGCTAGTTGAGTGGATGTTATGGGTCCCAGATTCTCTTAACCTCTCCTGTTTTTTCCACACATTTTCTTTTGACATACTCTTTTATTTTCCAAGTGGATTATCCTATATCTAATCTCCTCAGCTTCATATTTCCCAACACACAAATAAACTAGGACCTAAAACACTACCTAGTGTTGCTTTAAGCATACATATTGTTAGAAATCATGGCGCCCAATCTCATAAAAATGCACGGTATATGTCCCAATCCCCACAAGTTAACATTGCCTGGATTCACATATACTACAGCTTAACTTAACTTTTTAGACACGATATATCTGCTAGCACCTGTTCTCAAGCTCAGAGATAAATCGGGGATCAATAAGGTGCTGTTTCACCAAATGTTCAATAATGAAAACGCTCAGGCGCTTGGAATTAGCAGGAAATACTGAACCAAATTTGACAGCAGACGTACAACTTCTGGCAGGCTGTGGTTTAATTACTTTAAGTGCACCCTTATGTGCCCCACACCCCACCCCACGTTTTTATTGTGGAAATGTTCTTGGGGCTAAGCTGACATCTAGCTTTTGTGCAGTAATTCAAAATATGCTGTGGCCTGGTTTCCTGGCAGTGCTAAGAACACTTTAACCATTTCTCACATAACAAGCTCTGTATTACAACACTGTGAGCAAGCACACATCCAATCAGAACAGGTAGATCCAGGAACTGACCAATCAAAGAAGTGAAGAGCTCAGGGGCGGAGCTTCCGGCGGCCATGAAGGTAGCTCCAGCCACATCCTCACTGAGGTGCAGGTTCTGAGATGGTGGGAGGAAAGAAAAAGGCCATTACGATGGTTCAAAGAACTCAAGAAAAATTACCCTACACATTCCGCCGCAGTAAAATCTAGGTCAGGTGATATAGGTTCAGTACCTCCCCATTCTGGAGCAGCGTCCGGACAGTATGGAATGAGGTACATATCTCATGGGATTATGCTTCCATTCAATCCCATTTCTTTGGTTAAGCTCCTTTTAGAGCAGTCACTCCCCACAAAGGCTGCATTATCCGACGGTTTAGAAAAGCACCAGTTTAAAAGTCTCAGGAAAGTGAGGTGGCCTAATCTGAAGGAAAACACACTGCCCAGATGTGCCTCGATAATCAGACCTTTACCTTTGCGTGTTTTGTTGGTGGGATCTTTGCAGAGGCTTCTTTGAGGATCTGCAGAAATTTAGCTTCATTAAATAATGATGTGTGAAGTGGGTTTTCATTTTCGAGATCCAATATCCATCTTCAATTGCACCTGTCAGTGAGTATCTCAGGATCACACACAGTGCCACCACGGTGGCAGCGAACACATGAGACCAACCCACCACTTCTCATGGTTAGGACACTCGCTTTTATATAGGCTGATACAATCCTGGACAGTCCTTCTTTGTCTCGAAGTAATCAATATTCATTATTTCCATAAACAATGAAAGGGTGATTTGTCATCCTTTACACTCAATACATGCTTCCAATGTGCATCCGTCCAGAGCCCAGAGAAGTCAGCAGCTTTGCTTTTACATTATTTACATTCAGTTCAAATTCCACTGTATGCTGCTCCAATTTCAGTAAATGGAGTGGAAAATGCAATCATCCAAACAGTTTTAATTTTGGCAACTGATTTACAATTAGCTTTAGTCTTAATCTTCTGACTAAATTGTGTATTAGTTTTTTCCTAGTCATGTATTTTTATAGGTTTTTCTATTTTATTTATTACTAACTTTCATAAACAGTAGATTAAAATTATGTTACATATTTTATTATTTATACATCCAGAATTATGGAAGAAATATGGTCACTTTCTAAAATTGCATGATTTTACACAGAATTGTGGTGTGTTGGTTATTAACAATTACAGATTCCTCCCAACTGTCATTTAGCTCACACAACCTTAGTTTATTGTGATTTTGACTCAGTGGTGCTCAGTTAGGGGCGGGTTTGTTTACAGTGGTGTCTTCTTGCTTTCCCAACCGTTACGCCTTTTACACAGGCCACGGTCTGCTCTGCCGTGGAGAGGTGTCTGGTAGTGAAAGGAAGTGGGGTATAGGAGAGAATCTTTGGCTTTAGCTCACTTCTGTGGATGGTACACATTTACAAACTATTTTTACTAACAAATGTGTTTACTCTGATGCAGCTAATATAAATGTACTTGACTAAATAGTGTTATCTTGCTTAGTAATACAGGGTGGGCCATTTATATGGATACACCTTAATAAAATGGGAATGGTTGGTGATATTAACTTCCTGTTTGTGACACATTAGTATATGGGAGGGGGGAAACTTTTCAAGATGGGTGGTGACCATGGTGGCCATTTTGAAGTCGGCCATTTTGGATCCAACTTTTCTGCAGCACCTGAAACTACGGTGCTAGCATTTCTCCTGTGGTGTTGCTATCAGTGTGGGAAGAGTGGGAGAAGAGGGTTGCATTGACAAATCCAACACAATGGGCAGCACTCTGAACACATTTTATAAGTGGTCAGAAACTTGTAAATAACTCATGAAAAATAAAGTTAAAACCAAGCACACCATTGTTTTTCTTGTGAAATTCCCAATAAGTTTGATGTGTCACATGACCCTCTTCCCATTGAAAAAACAAGAGTTGGATCCGAAATGGCCAACTTCAAAATGGCCACCATGGTCACCACCCATCTTGAAAAGTTTATACTAATATATACTAATGTGTCACAAACAGGAAGTTAATATCACCAACCATTCCCATTTTATTAAGGTGTATCCATATAAATGGCACACCCTGTAGTGTTAACCATATGTAAAATGTATACATAATAAAAGGGAGGTTGTTGTATTTTTTATTTTTGTACATATGGCCCTGAATCTGAGCGCTAGTGATGCTGATAAATAGATTTACAGCATCACTTGTTCACACTACATCTTTCCAGTGTAAATATGGAGTGGTGGGATATTAAGGCCACATTATCACATGTACACATACACACAAATAAAAGCATATATGAATAATAACTATATTACGTTCATGATCACAAACATCGAAATCACCATTTTTAAATTCCCAAAAACAGAACAAATTGTTGCACAAGCTTTTGCAGCGCTTTTTCCTGATGGAACTGAAAATGAATTCAGCAATAAATTCTTCCCCCTCGTCGTTTTCAAACTACTTGATTATTAGGTTATTTTTTGTTGAATAAAATGTAAATTGTCATATTTAATACATGATTACAAAAATACATTACACAAAAAATGCCAAAAAACTCTGAACACCTAATTTTACTAAATAAACTAGAGCAGAATAAAACTGGGCTGTTATCACTGATCTCACCTCGGAGATCTTCTCCAGGGAGGGGACAAAGTAGTCATCGCACACAATGGCGAGAGCGTAGAACATGTAGATGGCCTGGAGAGAATGGGGGTGAGAGAGAGAGAGAGAGAGAGAGAGAGATAAGAGAGAGAGATTGAGTGGTACTGGCACTTGACTGGGATTAAAGTAAGTGAGAGATGCCATAATAATAGACTGGCATGTCTTTTTTTTTTTTTTACTTAACATCAATCAAAAATCACAGGGACAGTGTCTAAATGGTGTCTGTTGGGATATGATAGCTGTCCATTACCCTGTCCACACTGAAAGGTCAAGCATATAATCCACAATGATGGAGGGTCTCTTTTTGACATGTGTGTGTGTGTGTGTGTGTGTGCTTGACTCACACACAGCACATGAAGCAGCACGGCTCCTCTCTTCCTCTGTTCCTTGGTGAAGATGTCTTCGGGGAACTCATGGATGGCTGAGAAAGAGAGAGACAGAGAATGACAGCCAATTACCCTTAAACACAACGTAATCCTCGCACACTTAGCACAGCGCCACGCTCCACTGATCACCCCGAGGTGTGTGAACAGGATTACCCTCAGCCCAACACTACAGAAGCTGCCCCCAGGCCTGGGAATATGAGGACGTATCTCTAAGCATGATATTTCATCATCTGCATTAATTATGTCGAAGTGTATCACTCAACATTTCTCCTATCATTAAACTGACCATAACTGGAGCACTTTGTTGTTCTACAATACTCTAGTCCATCTGTTGTGCTGCATACTTTGTAACTCCCCTTTTCTCTTTTTCGTCAACGGGAAGGACCCCCAGAGGACCACCACTGAGCCAATATGATTTGGGTGGTGGATAATTTTCAGTGCTACAATGACACTCTGTTGTTGTGTATTGTTCTGGTGTGATTGGATCAGACACAGCAGTGCTGCTGGAGTTTTTAAACCCTGTGTGCACTCAATGTCCCCTCAGTTAGACACATCTACGTCATTGGACCACCTTGTAGATGTAAAGTCAGAGACAGTAGCTCATCTTCACAGCGTGTGTTATTCGTAGTCTAGTCCTACAACAGTGGACACAGAACTCTGTTGGCTGGATATTTCTGGTCGGTGGACTGTTCTCAGTCCAGCAGTGACACTGAGGGGTTTGAAAACTCAAGCAGCACCGCTGTGTCTGATCCACTCGCACCAGCACAACACACACTAACACACAACCAGCACATCAGTGTCGCTGCAGCGCTGATAATGATCCACCGCCCAAATCATACCTGCTCTGTGGGGGTCCTGTGAGGGTCCTGCGCTTTGAAGAACAGGGTCAGAGGATGAGTAACAAAGCATGTGGTGAAACAGGTGAACTAAACTGTAATTGTGGAACAACAAAGTGCTCTTGTGAGGAGAGTGGATCTCAGAGAGAGGACATTGAGTACAGAAAAAAAAGAGCTGATGCTTAATGTTTTGGCTGATGGGTGTATACATGTGTGTATAAAGTGGCAATAATGAAGAGTTTGCTCTGAGTCAGAGTCGGGGCTAATTTTGCTGATTTGCTGTGTTGTGGGACGTGAGGAAGAATAGTCAGAGAGGCCGTTGTGTGCGAAGGTTTTGGCACCCCTGGAGAAATTACGTTGATGAGAATTGTGCCAAACAAAATGCCATATTTAAGTCAATGAAGCGAGCATTTGACCAGGGGAGAAACTCCTGCATGCACGCACACACACACACACACACACACACACACACACACACACACACACACACACACACACACAGAAACACACACACTCAGACGCCTGTAGTTACGGAGCAGCCATGGATCCTGAGCATTCTTCACAGTGGCGTCATTAAATCACGCTGTGACTGATGCAGTTAATGGAATGAGATCAGTTTAATTAATGGAATCGGATTCAAAGCCTGGGCTCTGTGGCGTAATGTGAAATCAAATTATCTTAAGTCCTGCGTCTCACTCGGGTAGAAGTGTATCTCTCTCTCTCTCTCTCTTCTCTCTCTCTCTCTCTCTCTCTCTCTCTCTCTCTCTCTCTCTCTCTCTCTCTATATATATATATATATATATATATATATATATATATATATATCTTTTCACTTTCACAAAGTCGCATGCTCTTTGCTCTCTTTTTTCCCCTTCTAATATGTGTGTCGTATTGTGTGTGTGTGTGTGTGTGTTTTTCTTTTTGAGGGTACATGATTTCCTCAGTGTGTGTGTGTTAATTAGATTCCAGTACAGAAAATTACCTCTTGAATGTCAATACCACACCTGATATTCTTTCTCTGTGTGTGTGTGTGTGTGTGTGTGCGTGCAAGACAGCGTGAGTGCATGCTTTTCTTAGAGTATGCGTGCATGTGTGTATGTGTGTGTCTCCAGTGTAAAGCCCAGCAGGAGCCTGAGGAAGCCAGTGTGTGCAGGTTAGAGCAGCAGTCAGGCAGAAGGGAAAAATGAACTTTAACGACTGGAGAGAGCCCGGGCTATTTTTAGCAACAGCGCATCACCACGCCACCGGAGGCTCTCTCTGTCTCTCTCTCTCTTTCTCTCTGTCTCACACACACACACACACACGCGCGCACATACACATACACGCAAACACAAACACACACAAATGAGGCTGCATCATCATGCCACTGCCACCTCCCTGACTTACAGTCAAGAACCCCACCTCAGGAGTGTGTGTGTCTGTGTGAGGATATCAGCCTGAGACATTTTACTGGACAGATGCTCTATAGTAGCCGTGTATGTCCACAGTCAGCACAGAGTATTACACTCTAGTGGTTATGGTGGTCTTCATCTGTCCTGAGATACGGTCTTATATCTTACGTAAGCCTTTATGTTTACATTCATGGCATATGCTGGATGCTCTTATCCACCACAGTGACTTACAGAGCAAAGCAAAAACCTTATTGGAGTAGTATGGTGCCTGAGTGTGGACTTGAACCTGATGCATTTATCTTTCCATTGTACAACACCAATCACGGCCTGGAACATCAGCAGGGCTTTGAACTCAAACTGGAATCATTTCACATTCATTGATTCATTATCTGTAACCCTTATCCAGTTCAGGGTCGCGGTGGGTCCAGAGCCTACCTGGAATCCTGGAATCATTGGGCACAAGGCGGGAATACACCCTGGAGGGGGTGCCAGTCCTTCATAGGGCAACACACACTCACTCAAACACTCACACTTATGAACACTTTTGAGTCACCAATCTACCTACCAACGTGTGTTTTTGGACCGTGGGAGAAAACCAGAGCACCCAGAGAAAACCCACGCAGACACAGGGAGAACACACCACACTCCTCACAGACAGTCACCCGGAGGAAACCCATGCAGACAAAGGGAGAACACACCACACTCCTCACAGACAGTCACCCAGAGGAAAGCCATGCAGACACAGGGAAAACACACCACACTCCTCACAGACAGTCACCCGGAGGAAACCCATGCAGACACAGGGAGAACACACCACACTCCTCACAGACAGTCACCTGGAGGAAACCCACGCAGACACAGGGAGAACACACCACACTCCTCACAGACAGTCACCCGGAGAAAACCCACGCAGACACAGGGAGAACACACCACACTCCTCACAGACAGTCACCCGGAGGAAACCCATGCAGACACAGGGAGAACACACCACACTCCTCACAGACAGTCACCCGGAGAAAACCCACGCAGACACAGGGAGAACACACCACACTCCTCACAGACAGTCACCCGGAAGAAACCCACGCAGACACAGGGAGAACACACCACACTCCTCACAGACAGTCACCCGGAGGAAACCCACACAGACACAGGGAGAACACACCACACACCTCACAGACAGTCACCCGGAGGAAACCCACGCAGACACAGAGAGAACACAACACACTCCTCACAGACAGTCACCCGAAGCGGGACTTGAACCCACAACCTCCAGGTCCCACCCTTCATTTCATATTCACAGTAATATATTTATTTTTGTGTTATCAGTATTAATGCAGTAACACATGTGGGAATTTAACACATTCTGTTTTGACCAAAATTGGCCACAACTTCCTCGCATAATTTACTTTTTTTCACAGTCTAGTGATATATTAGCAGTTTTATTTAGCGATGTAAACACAGCATCTCTTCTGGTGTGTTCAGAAGGTAAAATATATTTTATCTTTGCTAAAACCTGTATTGCATATCATAATTATCTCCCACTCTAACACTTTTCCCAATCTCTCTCTCTTACACTTTCACACACACACACACACACACACACACACACACACACACACACACACACGCAAACAGAGCTATAGCATTTAGCATGCTGGATGCTAAAACCCTCCCTGAAACTTTAACTGGGCAAGTTAAGAGATTCTAATCCAAAAATCATCAAAACTACACTGAGATATTATAATAAGTCGTTTCCTCTTGCCATGCATATCAAATTTAAATTTAAATGCATACTTAAAATAATTTTCTTTTCTTTAATGTATAGATGTATCCTATTTTCAGATCTGGCTAGAACCAAGGTGGTCGTGGGGGAGTCATGGGGAAGGCAAAAGGAAAGGGGCCAGCTCTTGATGATATAGTCACATGTGTACAGGCCGATCTACACTGACCAGGCCTTAAACTAGCTTCAGTGTGAGATTCCACTTGTCTTTCCATCTCTCTGTTTCTCTTTCTCCTCCTCCTCCTTACACCCTTCCTTTTACTCTCTCTTTTTATTCCTACATTATCTCTCTCTGACTCTTTCTCCCTCTCAACACTCACTCCATCTCACACTTCACACTCTTCTCCCCCTTTTACTTTCTCTCTGTCTCTTCTTCATCTTCCGCATTCTCTTTTATTCTCTATATTAATTTTTTCTTTGCCATCTCTGTCTAATTTGTCATTAGTTTCTCTCTCTCTCTCTCTCTCTCTATCTATCTATCTATCTATCTATCTCTCACTCACTCACTCTCTCTCTCTCTCGTCCGGGTTTGGGTGAAGAAACCCCGGGCACAGATGAAGGTTTTGACGAGTGGCTTCAGTGCAGGCAGTTGCCATGGAGACCCTCTCCCTGGGGGCAGCGGTTTGTTGATGGGCTGCGGTGGGGAACCAATGGCGGCCAAGTGGAAGAGTGAGAAACTGCGTGGAAAGACATGTTTTTCCCATGGACTTCATTTATTACATGAAGAGAAATGGGACAAGAGAGAGAGAGAGAGAGAGAGAGAGAGAGAGAGAGAGAGAGAGAGAGAGAGAGAGAGAGAGAAAAACAAAGTGAAAGAGAAAAACGGGAGAGAGGGAGGGAGATACAGAGAGGGAGTAAGAGAGAGAAAGAGAGAGAGGTATACAAAATGTGTGTGAGAGAGAGAGAGAGAGAGAGAGAGAGAGAGAGAGAGAGAGCGAAAGAGAGAGAGAGAGAGACAGAGAGAGATGACAGGCGGTTCAAAAGCAAAATGCCTAAAAATATTTATTTTTCCTCACCAGTTCTCAGGAGAGAATCAGAGAACGATTGTGTGTACAACCACATGGTTGAGATGGGCAGGACTAACACGCACACACACACTCACAAACAGACATAGAGGGAGAGGGCGGGAGAGAGAGAGGAAAAAAGGAGAGTTTATGGTTTGATAAGGTCGAGAGAAAGGCCCATTGAAACTATATCTGTCCAAACATTTCTGGACACTTTTCATAAAGAATAAACTTGGTGCACACACTGCATTCAGAAAAAGGTGCAGTCCACAGCTGCCACACTTGAGCCTAAGGTCGCCATGCTCAAGTGACGCCAGAGGGGTATCAACCCACCCAGCACTGGGCTGTGCAGCTGTGTTCTCTGGAGTGCCAGGACTAATCATCCAACATCAGTCTGCCCTCACTAACAGTGTTCTGGCTGAACACCTTCAAATGGTGTTCACATTTGGTCCAACATCACAGCAATGGTCCAACAACTAGACCAAAGCCTTCCAAGAACAGTAGAGGCTGATGGACACTGATGGATGACTGTCGAGATCCTCCTCCACGCTTCAGACCAGCTGCCCACGCTCCAGCAACCACCAAGTGCCTTGAAGCTGTCCCTACACTGAAGTTCTCATGGACTACTAACTATCATCACCAGTAGATTGACCAGAGGAGGATGGGTCACCCCTTGTGAGCCTTGGTTCCTCCCAAGGTTTCTTCCTCAGCTGGGGGAGTTTTTCCTTGCCACTGTCGCCCCTGGCTTGCTCACTTGAGGGTTTTACATTTGTCTTTACATTTCATGTCAAATCTTGTCTTACTGGAATTCTGTGAAGCTGCTTTGTGACAACATCAGTTGTGAAAAGCGCTATATAAATAAATTTGATTTGATTTGATTTAGAGGCTGACTGTTTTTATTATATTTTTAGGATTATTATTATTAGTCAATATAAGATCACTGTGTCTAACAGAGGGGCAACATCTGGCAGTGACTATAGTCAGTGTCCACCCCAGCCCCAACCTGTCAGAGCTCATACACATCACAATGACCTTTCACCCTCAAGCCAGGGCTGCTAGCCCCGCCTACTGAGCATCAGCATCCAATCAGAATTTGTAGTGACCGTGCTATGGCCAATCAGAGGCTGGTCTGGCCACATGTGCAGTTGCACGTGTCTGTGGCCCCCAGCGAATGGTGGGAGTGGGGAGGGCTCTCGTAACCATGGCGATGGCTCAGAGTCTCACTTACTGTGCCTTCCACCACGGCTGTGTGTTTTTTTATTTCGCACTCGTTTCACAACTGATCCAATCATGAGTCCAGGGTCAGGGTCAACAAGGAGCTGTGTAATCTGTGTGACTTACGATATCATTCTTTATAATGGGGCCACGCAGTGTGTGTGTGTGTGTTGTTTGTGGTTGTAGGGGGGATTGAATAAAGCAGAGGAAAAAAAAACAGACTAAGTACAGATGAACTGCTGTATGTGTGTGTGTGTGTGTGTGTGTGTGTGTGTGTGTGTGTGTGTGTGAGACAGAGAAAAAGAAAGTGAGTGAGTGAGAGAGAGAGAGAGGATATGTGTGAGAAGGTAAGGCTGAAAGGAGAGAAAGTGGGGGTGTGTGAGACAAAAAATAATGAAGGTGAAAAGTGGGAGGAAAGTGAGAGATTGAGAAAAAAGAGAAAAGGGAAAAATGTGAAAGAAAGAAGACACACAGAAGAAGTGAAAGGAGAAAGCAAGAGCGAGAAAGTGGAAGAAAAGAAAAGTAAACAAAAAGGTGAAGGTGTAAGACATTGAGAGGAGGTGTAAGAGCAAAAGAAAGAGTGAGAATGTGTAAGTCATAGAAAGATGAAATAATGAGAGAGAGAGAGAGAGAGAGAGAGAGAGAGAGAGAGAGAGAGAGAATGTTGTGTTATTGACTGCAGAGTCTGCAGGACGTCTTGGAGTCCAGCTAAGTTATCGAGTGAAAAACACCACTATGCTGTTTCCAACACACACACACACACACACACACACACACACACACACACACACACACACACACACATTCAAACACGTACACACTACACTCACATACACATTCAAACACGTAAACACACACACACACATGCTGAACCCCCCCAATACACACAAACACACAGACACACACAATCTAAAGCCCTATACACACTTATATATGCACACTAAATCCCCAGCTACATACACACACACACAGTCCTCCACACACACACACACACACAAACACTAAAACCCTAGCCCCCCCACACAAGCACAGACACACTAAACCCCTAGCAACACACACACACACATGTACACATACACACTACACTCATAGTTACAGACACAGACAAATAGACACACGCACATTGGGATACACACAGTACCCCACACACACCCACAAAAAAACCCTGCTCCATCAGAAATACTCGGACCACCAACTCCCTACCCCCTACACACACACACACCCACACAAACATATAAAAACCCAGCCCCCCCCAACCCCCCACCGACACACAAACACACACACACATATATTCTGCTCCAGATACACATATATGCACACACACAAACACACACACACATACACACAGATACACTTCCTTTAAACACAGGCATTAGGACGCTGGAGCTCCGGATCTGAAGTCTGGAAAAAGTTGACCTTTACAGACAGAGGTCATTGTGTAGGGAGCGTCCAGAACAGCTCTGTTTGAGCCTCATGTTTAAAGTTGATATTCGTGTCATAACCAACGTCCAAACAAGTGTGTGATCGCTCAGCAGAGTGTGTTCAAGACTGTAGTGCTCAAAAAAGTGTACACTGCAGTCAAAAGGGATCTGTTTCCATTCGATGCAGTCAGACTTTATTCTTCTGAAATGCCACTTCTCTAGATGCAGTGGAAAATTGCTGTGAGGATTTGATTGCATTAATGAGAGTGGATGATTATTTTTGGATCACAGGCAACATTCCAACTCACACAACCCAGAGGGTGCCACGCTATTTCAGGCTTTTCTATGGGAGCAATGTAGCCGCTGATGCTCCACAGTACAGCACTGTTCCTAAGGCCACAACAGCTGCACAAGATCACCATGGCAACAGACTTCAACCTACAACCTACAGTCCTATGCAAATATTTGGCCATCCCTGGTCATTCATTCATTCATTCATTCATTCATAATCTGTAATCACTTCATCCTGGTCAGGGTAGCAGTGGACATGTTCACGCACTCACCCAGTCACTCACACACTCACAACTGTGGATAATTACATCCAACTTATCCAATTTCCAGCCTGTGTGTTTGGACTGCAGGAGGAAAATGGGGCACCTGAGTGATTGAATGAGTGAGTGAGTGAGTGAGTGAGTGAGTGAGTGAGTGGGTGAGTGAGTGGGTGAGAACATATGTGAGTGAGTATACAAATAGGTATTTGAGTGACTTATTGTGAACAAGTGAGTGAGAATATGAGCAAGTGACTGAGTGAGTAAAAGAGTGCATAAATTAGTGAGCGAAGGAATGAGTAAGTAAGGGACGGGGTATGAATGTAGTGGTTGAATGACTGAGTGAGTGAGTGAATGAGTGAGTGAATTAATGCCTGAGTGAGTGAGTGAGAAAATGTGTGCAAAAATGAGTGAGTAAAAAGGGAATATGTGTGTAGCGAGTAAATGACTGAGTGAGTGAGTGAGTGAGTGAATGAATAAGTGAATTAATGCCTGAATGAGTGATTGAGGAAATGTGCATAAATGAGTGAGTAAATAAGGTAATATATGTGTAGCAAGTAAATGACTGAGTGAGTGAATTAGTGAGTGCATGAATGAATGAGTGAATCAATGACTGAGTGAATTAGAAGCCAGTTCCACAATGTGCTTTGCCCTTATTAAAGGCATGTTTATGATTACGTTTCGACTTATATTCAAATGGATGATGAAATTATCTCTTGTGATCAGGGATGTGCACATTTGTGCAGACGGACCCACAAACATTTACAAAGGCTTATTCCAACAGGCGTCAAAGAGTCTCATCTTGATCTGACCAAAGACAGCAGTCGAACACTCAGAAATATAACACATCTGTTAATCTCTAATAATCAGCAGCAGAAAACAAAGCAGACAAAGCAATTCATGAAGACTGTGGATTGTGTTTGCTCTCTCTCTCTCTCACCCCCCCCCCCCCACATCTTTCATATGCAGGCACAAACTGTTCCATGTGGAACGTACCAACTTTACGCTGCCATTTTTACTGATGTAGTTATATAAATTTACATAGTTACATCATTTCTGCAGTGTTTATGCAAAACATGAACTGATTTTTTGCTGCCAAAAGGAAAACTAGGATGTTTGTCCTAAAATAGCAGCCGCTAGCTAAAATCGTCCATATCTCAGTCTCTCGGCCTCAGTCTCAGTCAGATACATCACAACTGAGGCAGATAAACACAGATATATTTATATTACTTGTATAGATATGTTACATAGATGTAAACAGATACACACATTGATAGAGAGACACATAATAAATTAGGGTCAGCATGGGGGCCTTACTGGAGGTTGTGGGTTCGATTCCCGCTCCGGGTGACTGTCTGTGAGGAGTTGGTGTGTTCTCCCCGTGTCCGCGTGGGTTTCCTCCGGGTGCTCCGGTTTCCTCCCACATTCCAAAAACACACGTTGCAGGTGGATTGGCGACTTGAAAGTGTCCGTAGGTGTGAGTGTGTGAGTGAATGTGTGTGTGTCTGTGTTGCCCTGTGAAGGACTGGCGCCCCCTCCAGGGTGTATTCCCGCCTTGCGCCCAATGATTCCAGGTAGGCTCTGGACCCCCCGCGACCCTAAATTGGATAAGCGGTTACAGATAATGGATGGATGGATGGATGGGGGCCTTACTCATGATTCCTAAACACGTTTATAAATAGCGACGAAATATATTATTACAGTTCACAAGCAACAATCTATATCTCGTATTCATAAATCCTCATGACCTGCAGGACTGTGCGAAGTCAGGCATTTTAAAAACTGGAGCTACTAATCAATATGAAATACCTGTTATTAATTAACAGCACAGCTTTCAGGGACAGGACAACATCATGCACCCAACACTATGGGTCTGAAAGGACATGGTGCTGTCACGAAACCTGCGCTAATAAAAGACACAAAAGAATCAAAGAAATAATAATCAAACAATGGGGTTCTAACAACATTGGACTGACCGCCCCACAGCCCATATCTTACCATCGCTGTGTTGGATTTTTGGGATCATGGGGAACCGTACTCTACTGTATGGCCACAGTCATATAGAGTTAATGACCAGGAGAAATCCATGTAAGTGGTATGTTCCTCGGCCAAAAAGCCCAGCTTGGATTGTGACTCTTTCTTTCTCCTGCTGCAGATCAGAACACACACGCCTCCTCCCCCTCCTCACACACGTCACATGACGCCACACAGCACAGCGAGTTGCCTCTCCTCAGGGGGGGAAGGAGCCTAAGTTTAGTAAAAATCACAGGTACACTCATCCGCCGCCCCTCACCCACCACATCACGCAATCAAACTCCATGGCTTTATCTCTGTCTCTCGCTGTCTTTATGAGATTAAAGGTGATGTCAGGTAAAAATATCCTCAGCGCTAAGACACTGAATAAAGTCTCTGGTTAAATATATCAGGTGCATCCCTCATCTTCTCGATTGCTGCTCTGTTGTCTCCAAAAAAGGTACTGGGGTAGTACCTTCTGAGGTGGTGTATATTTTACTTCACGGTTATATACACTACATTTATACAAATGAGGTTTCCTGAATGGTTCTTTAATAAAAGCAGTGGTTCTAGATAAAACTACATGTTCTGCATTCACCTTTCTGCATGGTGAACTGGTTCATCCAAAAATGAAATGGTTAATGAGAATGTATAGCACAAACTTCCATGTATATGTTAAGTCCAGCTTGTTATAATAAAAGAATCCTCTAAAAGGTGCTACATAGAACTATACACAACGTATACAACATCCATCTCCATTTGTCTGAAGAATCATTTCATCATACAAAGAATAAGTTCCCCACGGTTCCCTAAAGAACTCATGGTTCCAACCAGAACCACTGCCTTCAATATCCTTTTTATAAAGCCATCTTTTTTTTTTATAAAAGAATCTTTTGTGATTAGAGATTTCAGCTAACATATGTGCCTTCACAATGAACACAGATATTTAACTTGTATTGTCTCCACAGAATGCAGGTCTGGAGCAGCTGAACATGACTTTAAGGTCACCAAGGTCCTCTGCGGCAGAAAAGGCTCGTCGTCTAAACTCCTGCTGATTACATAATCAATAGCGCTCATGTGCAGTAAAGGTGCAGTGAAAAGCACAGAGAGAGCTACCGTCTAATTTCATATGTATAACAGAATACAGTATATTCAGATAACGGCCAGCTGAAAGACCCTCATTTGATGAGCTTCAGTAGTCTCCTTTATTCGGGCTGCAGACTGACCTCACAGGCAAGCACTGGCGAGGGTAACAGTTTCCTCTGAAGGGACCTTAATACATTTAGAGATGAGCTAGAGTGGCTTCTTCCTCCTTAATGTTTATGTGGCTGAATTCAATCATATCCTAACAGCAATATTCTAACTACACTCTTTAATAAATAGGTGCTACAAAGGGTTCCTTGAGTGATGCTACTGAGGACCCCTTTAGGTTCCATAAAGAACTATTTTAGCTAATAACTTTTAAAATTGGTAATGAACCTTAAAAATGAGAGAAGTTTTTTTTAAACCTTTAAAAGCTTCTTCACACTCACAGATCTCTTAAACACAATGCTTCTTTATGGAACTAAAAGTGGTTCTTCTATGGCATCGCTCAAAGAACGTTTTGTAGCGCCTTTATTTTTAATAGTGTAGTTTACAGCCATTCCAGAAGACTAGAAGTTGTTGATGTCCTTAATTTCATAAGGAATGCTTGATGAGTATGTGTTCTGATAAGATACAAATACGACCCTTCATAAAACCTTTTAAAAACAGTTAGGTCTCGATATCAGTTGTACACTTTTTATTGTAAACTTACAAATTACAGTTATTGTAAACTTGAGGCTACAGATACACTGTTGTAAATTTCAGGGTACATTTACATTGTTGTACATTTGAGGGCACAGGTACACTGCTGTAAATTTGAGAGTACAATTACACTGTTGTAAATTTCAGAATAGAGTTACAGTGTTGTAAATTTGAGAAAAAAATTACACTGTTGTAAATTTGAGAGTAGAGTTACAGTGTTGTAAATTTGAGAGAACAATTACACTGTTGTAAATGTCAGAGTACAATTACACTGTTGTAAATTTGAGAGTAGAGTTACAGTGTTATAAATTTGAGAGAACAATTACACTGTTGTATATTTGAGAGTACAATTACACTGTTGTAAATTTGAGAGTTGTAAATTTGAGAGTAGATTTCCACTGTTGTAAATGTAAGAGTAGAGTAACACTGTTGTAAATTTGAGAGTAGAGTTACACTGGTGTAAATCTGAGAGTAGATTTCCACTGTTTGGAGTTTGAGAGTAGAGTTACACTGTTGTGAATTTGAGAGTAGAGTTACACTGCTGTGAATTTGACAGTACAATTACACTGTGGGGAATTTGAGAGTAGAGTTACACTGTTGTGAATTTGAGAATAGAATTGCACTGTTGTGAATTTGAGAGTAGAGTTACACTGTTGTGAATTTGAGAGTAGAATTGCACTGTTGTGAATTTGAGAGTAGAGTTACACTGTTGTACATTTGAGAGTACAATTACACTGTTGTGAATTTGGGAGTAGAGTTACACTGCTGTGAATTTGAGAGTACAATTACACTGTTGTGAATTTGAGAGTAGAGTTACACTGTTGTACATTTGAGAGTACAATTAAACTGTTGTGAATTTGAGAGTACAATTACACCGTTGTGAATTTGAGAGTACAATTACACTGTTGTGAATTTGAGAGTACAATTACACCGTTGTGAATTTGAGAGTTCAATTACACTGTTGTGAATTTGAGAGTACAATTACACCGTTGTGAATTTGAGAGTACAATTATGCCATTGTGAATTTGAGAGTAGAATTACACTGTTGTGAATTTAAAAATACAAATACATCGTTGTGATTTTAAGAGTACAATTACACCATTGTGAATTTGAGAGTTCAATTACACCATTGTGAATTTGAGAGTACAATTACATTGTTGTGAATTTGAGAGAACAATTACACTGTTGTACACTTGAGAGTTCAATTACACTGCTGTGAATTTGAGAGTACAATTACACTGTTGTGAATTTGAGAGTTCAATTACACCGTTGTGAATTTAAGAGTACAATTACACTGTTGTGAATTTGAGAGTACACTTACACCGTTGTGAATTTAAGAGTACAATTACACCGTTGTGAATTTGAGAGTTCAATTACACTGTTGTGAATTTAAGAGTACAATTACACCGTTGTGAATTTGAGAGTACAATTACACCGTTGTGAATTTGAGAGTACAATTACACCGTTGTGAATTTGAGAGTACAATTACACCGTTGTGAATTTGAGAGTACAATTACGCCATTGTGAATTTGAGAGTAGAATTACACTGTTGTGAATTTGAGAGTTCAATTACACCGTTGTGAATTTGAAAGTACAATTACGCCATTGTGAATTTGAAAGTAGAATTACACTGTTGTGAATTTGAGAGTTCAATTACACTGTTGTGAATTTGAGAGTACAATTACGCCATTGTGATTTTGAGAGTAGAATTACACTGTTGTGAATTTGAGAGTTCAATTACACCGTTGTGAATTTAAGAGTACAATTACACCGTTGTGAATTTAAGAGTACAATTACACCATTGTGAATTTGAGAGTACAATTACACCGTTGTGAATTTAAGAGTTCAATTACACTGTTGTGAATTTACGAGTACAATTACACTGTTGTGAATTTGGGAGTAGAGTTACACTGCTGTGAATTTGAGAGTACAATTACACCGTTGTGAATTTAAGAGTACAATTACACCGTTGTACATTTGAGAGTACAATTAAACTGTTGTGAATTTGAGAGTACAATTACACCGTTGTGAATTTGAGAGTACAATTACACCGTTGTGAATTTGAGAGTTCAATTACACTGTTGTGAATTTGAGAGTACAATTACACCGTTGTGAATTTGAGAGTACAATTATGCCATTGTGAATTTGAGAGTAGAATTACACTGTTGTGAATTTAAAAATACAAATACATCATTGTGATTTTAAGAGTACAATTACACAATTGTGAATTTGAGAGTTCAATTACACCATTGTGAATTTGAGAGTACAATTACATTGTTGTGAATTTGAGAGTACAATTACACTGTTGTACAATTGAGAGTTCAATTACACTGCTGTGAATTTGAGAGTACAATTACACTGTTGTGAATTTGAGAGTTCAATTACATCGTTGTGAATTTAAGAGTACAATTACACTGTTGTGAATTTGAGAGTACACTTACACCGTTGTGAATTTAAGAGTACAATTACACCGTTGTGAATTTGAGAGTTCAATTACACTGTTGTGAATTTAAGAGTACAATTACACCGTTGTGAATTTGAGAGTACAATTACACCGTTGTGAATTTGAGAGTACAATTACACCGTTATGAATTTGAGAGTACAATTAAACCGTTGTGAATTTGAGAGTACAATTACGCCATTGTGAATTTGAGAGTAGAATTACACTGTTGTGAATTTGAGAGTTCAATTACACCGTTGTGAATTTGAGAGTACAATTACGCCATTGTGAATTTGAAAGTAGAATTACACTGTTGTGAATTTGAGAGTTCAATTACACCGTTGTGAATTTGAGAGTACAATTATGCCATTGTGAATTTGAGAGTAGAATTACACTGTTGTGAATTTGAGAGTTCAATTACACCGTTGTGAATTTAAGAGTACAATTACACCGTTGTGAATTTAAGAGTACAATTACACCGTTGTGAATTTGAGAGTACAATTACACCGTTGTGAATTTAAGAGTTCAATTACACCGTTGTGAATTTAAGAGTACAATTACACCGTTGTGAATTTGAGAGTACAATTACGCCATCGTGAATTTGAGAGTACAATTACGCCATCGTGAATTTGAGAGTAGAATTACACTGTTGTGAATTTAAAAATACAATTACATCGTTGTGATTTTAAGAGTACAATTACACAATTGTGAATTTGAGAGTACAATTACACCGTTGTCAATTTGAGAGTAGAATTACACTGTTGTGAATTTGAGAGTACAATTACTCCGTTGTCAATTTGAGAGTAGAATTACTGTTGTGAATTTGAGAGTAGAATTACACTGTTGTGAATTTAAAAATACAATTACATCGTTGTGATTTTAAGAGTACAATTACACAATTGTGAATTTGAGAGTACAATTACACCGTTGTCAATTTGAGAGTAGAATTACACTGTTGTGAATTTGAGAGTACAATTACACCGTTGTCAATTTGAGAGTAGAATTACACCGTTGTCAATTTGAGAGTAGAATTACACTGTTGTGAATTTGAGAGTACAATTACACCGTTGTGAATTTAAGAGTACAATTACACCGTTGTGAATTTGAGAGTACAATTACACCGTTGTGAATTTAAGAGTTCAATTACACCGTTGTGAATTTAAGAGTACAATTACACCGTTGTGAATTTGAGAGTACAATTACGCCATCGTGAATTTGAGAGTAGAATTACACTGTTGTGAATTTAAAAATACAATTACATCGTTGTGATTTTAAGAGTACAATTACACAATTGTGAATTTGAGAGTACAATTACACCGTTGTCAATTTGAGAGTAGAATTACACTGTTGTGAATTTGAGAGTACAATTACACCGTTGTCAATTTGAGAGTAGAATTACACTGTTGTGAATTTGAGAGTACAATTACACCGTTGTCAATTTGAGAGTAGAATTACACTGTTGTGAATTTGAGAGTACAATTACACCGTTGTCAATTTGAGAGTAGAATTACACTGTTGTGAATTTGAGAGTACAATTACACCGTTGTCAATTTGAGAGTAGAATTACACTGTTGTGAATTTGAGAGTACAATTACGCCATCGTGAATTTGAGAGTAGAATTACACTGTTGTGAATTTAAAAATACAATTACATCGTTGTGATTTTAAGAGTACAATTACACAATTGTGAATTTGAGAGTACAATTACACCGTTGTCAATTTGAGAGTAGAATTACACTGTTGTGAATTTGAGAGTACAATTACACCGTTGTCAATTTGAGAGTAGAATTACACTGTTGTGAATTTGAGAGTACAATTACACCGTTGTCAATTTGAGAGTAGAATTACACTGTTGTGAATTTGAGAGTACAATTACACCGTTGTCAATTTGAGAGTAGAATTACACTGTTGTGAATTTGAGAGTACAATTACACTGTTGTGAATTTGAGAGTACAGTTACATTTTTGTACCTGTGTCAGAACTTAATTTTCTGAGAGTGGAAGAGGGTCTGGTTATGACAGCATCAGGATCAGGAGCCAAATTCTCAGAGCCTGAAAGACCAACCCTTGTTTATAATCCTCGAGCTATTTGCTTAAAACTCGTTGACAAGAGTGATGAACGGTTCTCCTGACGACAGCAGAAAGAATATTTTTATGAGACATTCTGCCAGGTCCCCGTTCTCACTACTGTCTCCAAATGTGCCCTAAAATATCCCAGACGGGAAAAAAATCAATTCCGACAAAAAATGGCCTTTCCTTGGCGGCCAACGCAAACAAAGGAGCGCATAAAAAATTCCCGCTGAGCGATCGTTATTGACACGTCTAAAAATAGCACCTTCCCTTTTATTCTGGCTATTTATTTATTTATTTCGCTGCGGACCTTTTCTCCCTCTCCCTCTCCCTCTTTCGTCTCAGCTCCTGTTCCTACACAGCTCCCTATAATACACACAACACACACACACACTTCCAAAATTTAGCATTCAGTTGCCTAGCAACGCTGGCCTCAAAGGGTCCTCGCCAGAAGACGAGGGGGCTGCCGTCTCCTTCTTTTTTAAGGAACGACAGAAAGCGTAAAAGGGAGAGCGAGAGTGTGGGGAGGAGAAAAAAGATGGCAAATAAAAGACAGAAATAAAGGAGAACGGGATCAGCCTGTCGTCTTTTTGCCGTCTCCTCCCGACCGGATTCCTAGACGGCAGAGAAGGCTCATCTGAGTTCCAGCTGATTGCATAATCAATGACAATGGTGTCCAGTAAAGGGGCAGTGAAAAGAGCAGCGAGGGCTACCGTCTAATTTCGTATGTATAGCAGAGCCTGGCCAATAATGGCCAGAAGAAAGACCTTCATTTGATGAGCTTCTGTGGTCTCATTTGGTCAGCCTGAAAAGTGACCTCCTGGGCGAGTAATTTCTACAGAGGGCAGTTAAGAGACAGGCAGAATTGTCATCTACACTGGGCTCAAGAACAAAATATTACTGGGGTCTCTTCACCCAATGAATTAAAGATTCAATTGTAGTCATGCAATAAAGGACTCTGCTTGACTCAGTTAAGGCAAAGCTAACTGGATCCTGAAGTCGTAGGTAAAAAGTAGTAGGTTGTGTTTCACTCCTCTGCCAATCAGCAATCCCTGAGCCTGGCACTACAGACAAGTACAGAGTGTTCCTGACTGAGGACCTATTTCTCTCACCTGCTACTGCGGCAAAAGTCAAGAAAATTCAAACCCTTGTCAAGCTACTTTCAGACAATTTAGAGTTATTCGCACACAATGTCGAGTCTCTGCAAGCCCCAGTTCAGACTTAAGTCACTGAGCTGTGGCTGGAGTCAAGTCTGATTTGAGTCTTGAGTTGCTAAAGTTTAAATTTGAATCAAGTCTCCAAACCCTGCGGTGAGTCGAGTCTCAATTGTCTGAGACGTACGTCTTAATTCTCAGGGGTGCAAGTCCAATTCAAGTGTAAAGTTCCTGTGGTGAGAGACTAATTCCTGGAGTGCAAGTCAAAGGAGTTCATAGAAAGTGAGTCCAAGTCAAGGCTGACGTTTCTGGGGTTTGAGTTCAAGTCTCTGAGCTGCAAATCTAAGCTGAATCAGACCTGAGAAGTTTTTCAGATGTGCAGCGTTTAGCTTCAAGTCTTTAAGCCTTGTGTCTCCTTGGGGTTCAAATGTCTGGGGTAACATATCTGGAGTCACTTGAGTTTGAAGTCTGAAATAAGTGTTTGAGTATTTTATTACTGCTCAAAATGACCATGTCTGTGTTTTTCCCTGATTTCCTCAGAGAATATTCCATGTCTGATCATTTTAATCCTCTCCGGATGCAAATCTCTGCATTTGAACAGGCAGATCTTGTCAGAGTTTGGGCACTGCTGCATACCGTATTTAGCCTCTGAGTGCACGTTTCCATAGATACACCCAGAAAAGATTTTCTAACCAGTGAAACAATATGAAAATGGAAGAAATAGTTAGGAGTTAAAAGTTCTACTGACTTCACCTGGGAGAGTGTCATCAGAAGAAGGATTAACATATAATGGCAGCTGCAGTTATATTACTTCTAAACATGTGACAACAATCTTATTTGGGAACTAAAAACTGGCTCATCCTCCAGTTTTTCATTGTCATCCGGATGCGAGAGTTTTATCACAGAGGACGCATGTAAAATATTTATCACAGGTGTTCCCCTGAAAAACTAATCCAATATGAATGGGCTAAAGTTGAGTATACTAAAATAAAAACAAACAAACAAACAAAAAACACTGTGCATACATAGAACCAGTTTTATTTTTGAGTGTGGAAATGATGGACACTATTGTCTCACAATCCAATAGGAAATGAAAAGGGAGGAGCTTCTCTTGTCGGGAACATTTTCACCTTGTCCCCAGTGCTCTAAACCCCACATAGTGCCCTTGACAGATTATGGGATGTAGCCTGAGTCTTGTCTCTGCATCTTCGAAGTCTCGAGTTTATCATTAGCTTTAAGTCTCTTGTGATTTGAGGCACTGACTCGAGTCCCCATTTCTGTGAAAAACCTACAAACCTGAGCTGAACAAATAAGACATCGGATAAAGACATATATTTTCTAGAGTACAATAAACCTTGACATTGAGTACACCCCACCCCTGAGCTTTGGTCTGTATATTTCCAGTTGGCCTGTGGACCACTAACCACCTTATGAGCTGAAGAAACAGATGCACCAAGAGAGCTGCTGGTTGTGGCTGTATACTTTTTATTATAGTTTATACTCGGTGAAGCCTTGTGACAACACAGTACCTGTTCTGATGTATTCCTTCTGTCACGTTCTTTATAACTTGTTCTGTTTACTTGTCTTCTCTCTCTCGCTCTCTCTCTCTCTCTCTCTCTCTCTCTCTCTCTCTCTCTCTCTCTTTCTCATCTCTTCTCAGCACATGTCTGGCACACTCTCCACAAACTTTCCCTTGCGAAGAAGCCAAGTTTACCTTACTGAGCTTAGACATTAGGAAAGTCCATAGTTTGTCGACTACTGTTTGCCTCCTGTTTTGAGAGCATAATCCAACACGCACAGAGCTAAAACCCCAAACAGTTATATACAGACACATGCCCAGACAGACACAAGGCAACTCTTCCTTAAGCTGCACTCTCATGGTCATATTCATTTCAAACCATATGACTATGACCTGGAGTAGCGTGGCCTTAATTTGTACTAAAGCAAAACTATTACTTCAGTAAAAAGTGCATTCAGGAACAACTTGAGGAGAAATAAAAAACTAGCAGCCAACGCCTCCGTTTTTATGACAATTCGTACACATTCACCCAGTTACTCACACTTCAGGACAGTTTCAAACACTCTCCCAATCGCTCGCATACACAGAGGACAGTTTCACACACTCACTCAGACACTTGCACACCTGTGGACAATTTCACACAGCCAATCCAGCATGCGATTTTGGACTATGGGAGCAAAGCAGCCAGAAGAAACCCATGCAGATACAAAAAGAACACACTCCTTACAGACAGTGATTTGAAGAAAGAAAACTCAAATCTCTAGGACCCTGGAGCTGTTTGGCATCAACAATACAGGTTAACATCAATGTGAGTGAGACACACAGCTCACCATCAAGAAAGAACAACATCAACTACAGCACATACATGAACTGGGTAGTATTTTTTTCAAAGTGTGTGTGTGTGTGTGTGTGTGTGTGTGTGTTGGAAGGCTCCAGCCACACACACTACTAACAAAGGAGTTTTTACATGTCCCCTTTAAACAGTGGGTGACATAAACAGACAAGTCGTTAATCGCAGTTATGAGAAATAATCCTCAGCTAAAATTTCATGACCATGACAGCCCTAGCTTTAAAGACCCTCAGGAGGTTTTTCTCACCTGCTCGAGGCAGCTCTATGGTGTGGTTCTCGATTCCATCCTGCATCAGTTTGCGTCTGGACCAGTCAGGACTGATGTCTTCAGCTGGATCCGTCCCCGAGGGCTCTGTCTCTGTGAGAGCAGCAAGAGACAACAAGCCTTGACTAAATGAACAATGAAAGAAGATGCTTCTCTACAGACATCAGACATCAGCTTACCTTTTAATTCTAAAATCAAACATGTTGAAAAACCACACAGAAATGTGACAAATTAATCACATTTCTGTCACATCTGTCGTTCATTCACCAATTTAGAGGCCCCTTCTAATAAAATGAGAAGCTGTGGAGCAGCTGTCCATGAGAATACACTCATGCCTAATGCCAAGTGTCAGTTAGATGGCTACAAAGATCCCCAGTATCGTGCTCATTCGACTTGTGGATCTCCATCCACTGTCTTTAGGATCAGTCAAAGTGGTGTAAAGAGTTAGGCGTCAGTGAGAGTGATACACAAACACAAAACACTGCTGTTTCTAACCTTTGGGACCCTAGCTTACTCTATGGTTAGGGTCAGAGTGAGGTTAACGTTTAGGGCTATGATCAGTGTTAATTCTAGCATCGACTTGTTTTTATTTTTTATTTTTGACTAAAATGGGTATTAAATTTATTCTCATTTTAGTAATTTAATAATTGTTGGTTAAGTTTGGTTGTGAAAATATTTTAGTCTAGATTTAGTAAATTAAACATAAATTTGTCTCATTTTAGTCATGTATTTTTAGCTAAATATTTTAGAGGTAATATTTATTACTAACTGTCATAAAAAAAATAATTATAGCTTATTAGTCACCTTACATTTAAAAACATTCAAAAATACGGTCACTTTATTTTTTTAATATTTTTGCCACCAATTTAACATCAACGTTTTAAGTTTGAAGTGCTCTGCAAAAGGCATTGCAAACTGAGACTGAGCCGACTCCAAGAGATTCATCTCTATGAATCAACCGCCAACCGTTGATAAAAGCAAGTCCCAGATGAAGATTCGATTCTTTAGGAGTCGATTCCTCTTGACTATTATGCCAAGCTGCTCGTTTCCCTGACAACAGTAAACAAATGAAGCTGTTTCTTGTTTTTATTTCCTTGTGATTTTCTGTTTTCAGGTCAGAAAGAACAGGTCAATTATCAGTGTTTAGTTTTTGTTTGTTGATCAATAGTATTATAACACATTGTGATTTAGTTTTAGATTATGGTTAGGAATTACAGTTATGGTCATGTGTAGGGCTAGGGCTGGGGTCAGGTTTAGCAGTCAGAAAATCCCACAAACATCCACAAATCTATTTAGTACACACTGTGAAGTACACACAAATCCTGGGAATGGTCTTTTAATAAAATATGTGACAGCCTGCTCTCGACACAAAGCAAAACAAGCACTTACACAATAGATTTTAACACTATTCACATTGGGCTCTCACCACAGATGCACATTTGTTACATTTCTCTGTGAAAAATGTGCTTGAGAAAGCTTTGGAGTATGAGTAGTGTTTCCAGCCACGCTCAGACTAATTCCACTCACTCATCAAGTCAAGGGGAATAAAAAGCATGAGGCGAATATTGCAGCTTGGTAGTGGGCGTGAGTCACGTCCATGTTTTCCCTGGTGATTCACGCTGGCACTTTGAAACACGCCACTGTGTATTATGACAGTAGGTCCCACTTTGCTTTGGACACAAATCAATGAGTAATCACATGCTATTACCCAGTAATTACAGCTAAATATTATGACATGTTAAATCAATAGGCCAGTGCTCTGGTGTAGTAATGTTTGGTGGACATGGATCATTTGGAACAAGAAGTTAATTTTAATAGCTTTCCATTCCAAAGAAATCAGGATAGAAGTCTATATACTCTTTCAAAGTTTAGCTTTGGTAGTTGGTTGCACATTCTGCTTCTTTTACAATCACAGGATCCTCTAGCAGGAAGAATTATTTCAGGACCTAATAGCTGTGTGGTAGTTTAAAAACACATGCAACAACAACGTAACAACTGGTCATTTAATCAATCTTAAAGATAGATTGTAGCTGTACAACATCTTTCAATGAATGTTCATCAACTTCACTTTTTACCTTTATATGTCATGATAATTACTCCATAATTATTATAAATAAGTGCAAAAACAAGTTGGTTCACCTGTGTATTTACTGAAACCTGTACCCTGTCTATAACAGTAAATATATAGCAATAATTTACATTGATTTTAACACAGTTATTCTACTCTTAATATAATGAAATTTGCTCTTCTCTTCAAAAGCTATGACAAAACAAATTCTCAAACCTGCAAGAAATGGCAGCCTATTAGTTTGCATCGTATTTAAAGGGTTGCCAAAAACTGTAGCTTTTGAACAGGGGGATTTCGGTCTCGGTGGCATGTTTTTAAACTGAGCTCAAGATTAAACAAACAGATTTAAATACGCATTTATCAAGGTAATGAACAGATGTTGCCAGTCTGGACCATGGACACCCAGCCAGGCTCTAGTTTCAGTTTCTTTTCCAGTTGCCAGTTCATTCCTGAAAACACTCAGCTACCTGAATTAGGTGTGCAGGTTTCAGCGGAGCAAAATGGAATTTAGTTTTTACAGTTTTGGAGTGGACAATACTGCGTTTCAGATGCACTACACTCCATGCTTTGATCTTCACCTAAGAGCCAGGAGGAAATGATGCCAACTTCAGGTCTGAACACACCCAAGGTCTTTGTGTTGCTTCTTCCTCTGTGACAAGACAGCCCACCATTACTGGTCTGAAAGGATGTGGAGCTGTCCAGTCACTGTTACAGTGAAACGGAAATAGACACAACAGAAGCTTGAAAGCTACAATGAACCAGGAGCTCAGACTTGAACATTGCAGACTGACACAATGTGCATCCAACTTTGGAAGTGTGGGGAAAATATGGCTACAGAACATGGAAGTTGGTGGAGCAGGATATAACTATGGGGCTGTTTTTTTGTAAATTAAATTTTGATGAGTGCTGCAAAAAACAACACTTCAGCAATGGAAGCCATTTTGATTTGCATCAGCAGGAAATTCCAGGCTGATTTCTGGATGAGACTCAGGGCTGATATATTTTCTTTCCCACATATTTTGTACTTTTTGAATGACTGATTTTCTTGTAGTCGCGGGTTAAGTTTGTGTATCACAGCGTAGATTGGGATAAAGAGAGAGGGACCTCAGGAGTCTGTGTAGTGCCTTTGTGGAGGAAAACCTGGTCCCTTATCTGTCTCTCTCTCTCTCAATAGGATGGGCTTTATTTGGACGCCCGTTTTGCCAAGCTATATATGGAAAAAATCAACAGTGTGTTTTTACTACACTCCCTCCTTCGTGGGCCATGGAAAATAAAGATGAAACATGGCTGCGATGCCACACACAGAGATGAAATTTAACTGGACCAAGGTGGCTCTGCTTATTCAAGTCATATAAGAAATGATACACAAATGATGGAGAGAGGATAGAGAGAGAGTGACACACTGAGAGAGGTAGACTGAGAGTGTTTGTGTGTGTGTGTGAAAGAGAAGAGTGTGAGATAACAAAGAAGGAGGGAGACAGAGTGTGGCATAAAGTGAAAGTGAGAGAGATGGAGAGAGAGAGAGAGAGATAAAGAGAAAATGTGAGAACAATAAAGAGTAAGAGAGAGATGGAGAAACAGAAAGAGAGCAAAATAAAGAGTGAGAGAAAGGTGGAGAGGTGGAGCTAGATAGATAGATAGAGAGAGAGAGAGAGAGAGGACGAGTGTAAGGTAGAGAGAAGGCCGGAGGGAGAGAGAGTGAGGGATAGAAAGAAAGAGAGATGTAGAAAGAAAAAATGAGAATAAAAAAGAGTGAGTGAGAGATGGAGAAACAGAGAGTGTGAGAGGGAGAGAATGATAAAGAGAGAGAGAGTAAGAAGAAAGAGAAGAAGAAGAATGAGAGACAGAGAGAGAAGGGGGGGGGGGGGGGGCTGGGGACGGGAACAGTTTGTTCTTTTATTCCTATCTGTTTAATGATCATCAGGTAGCAGCCTGTGGTGGTTCTTTTTTGTTTGCACCGGGGGCCGGGGCGCTGGTCACTTTTGGTCAAGAACGGAGCGGCCTCTTTCATGTGGGAGGCGTGGGATATATGCAAGTCAAATGAGCCCGAACATCACACGCATATTAAGCGCACGCTCTTAAGGGGGCTCTGGTGGATGATTAATGATTCTGTGTAGCAGTTTACAGCCAGCGTCCGAGTTTGAAGAAAAGCTCTGGGTGAGTTCCTTAAAGAAGCTATTGTCACTTTTTTACTACCAGGGAGCAACAAACACAAAGTGCAATTGCTGTGCAGACCCTGAATGAACCAGTTAATGCTCCACAGAGGGGGTCCCCTAAGCGGGTGCCAGCCATGATTGAAGTAAGTTTAGTGAAGGCCCTCTGAGATATTCAGGTGTAAGCATTACGGCTGTTTCCAAAACTACTGGACAGTACTCAATCTCTCCAGGTCCACTGCTCCACAGCACCACGCCCGGGGGTCTTCAGAGCTCTCCGTCTCATAGGACGGAGCATTGTGAATGAGTGTGTGTGTGAGTGAGTGCCTGGGTGAATGTGTGAAATTTTCCACAGGTTAGTGAATGTGTGAGTGTGTAAGTGATTGTATGAAATTTTCCACAGGTGAGTCAATGAGTGACTGGATGAGTGTGTGACAATGTCCAAATGTGTGTTTGAGTGACTGGATGAATTTTTAAAATGGTCCACAGGTGTGTGTGTGAGTGTGTGACAGGGTGAGTGTGTGAAATTGTCCACTGGTGTGAGTGACTGGATGAATTTTTAAAATGGTCCACAGGTGTGTGTGTGTGTGGGAGAGAATGTGTGAGTGACTGGGTGAGTGTATGATGCCAATGTATGTTTCCAAATGGGCTACAAAACCACCATGACCTTGACCAGTATGACGCAGCTATGAATAAATGAATGAATATAATCTCAAGAAGGCTTCAATCAGAAGCCAGTACAGTCATCTCCTGCTTTGTGTAAGTAACAGAACAGCATCAGTACAGCCACCATTCAAGAGCTATATTCATTCATATTACACACAATACAATCTAGACATAACTTTTCCCACTCTGTCTGGTCAAGGCATGAGTCTGAGAGAAGAAAGCTAGCCTCAGGGCAGATGTTTCCACCTTGAACTCCACTCTCAGACGGACAGACGGCCTGGTGTGAGATATCGATACTCTTGGAGATTACAAGATCCCGCAGAAGGTCAAATGGGACACGAATGAAAGTCCAGGGATCGTTTATTACCATTCGTATATTGTAAACATTATTTAACGATACCCATTCACTCAGAACTGCTCCTAGAACAGATCCAGAGCTCAAAAAGCATCAGAACATACAAATGAAATGGGACCATGCAAGACTTGTCACAGCCTTGATCCAATCAGAAAACCAGGTAAGCGAGAGCTGGGAGAAATCACGCTCCACTCTTGCTTTCTATCTTAACAACTCCACAGCTGTGTCCATCCGTGCAATGGGAGATTGAACAGATGAACCCAGTGCTATGGGTCTGAAAAGGATGTGGCAAAGTCAAGAAACCCTAACTGTCTTAATCGAACTGGTTCAGGTTTTGTCTCTCCGCCGTGACCAAGAATCCGCATCTGGAGGCTTTTAGATAGTGAAGAGACCTTCGAGCAACAAAAAGCATGAAAAGGCTCAAGGATATTGTGTTATTCCTGCTTCATAGGTAGGTAATATTGAACTATGTTAGCTGTTTCAAATGTGGGTGGCACGGTGGCGCAGCAGGTAGTGTCATAGTCACACAGCTCCAGGATCCTGGGGTTGTGGGGTCTGTGAGTTTAGTGTGTTCTCCCCACGTCTGCGTGGGTTTCCTTGGTAGGTGGATTGGTGACGCAATAGTGGCCAGAGGTGTGAGTGTGTGTCACCCTGTGAAGGACTGGCGCCCCCTCCAGGGTGTGTTCCTGCCTTGCACCCAAGGACCGCGACCCTGAATTGGATAAGTGGTTATAGACAATGAATTAATGTTTCAAGTGTATTACTTAAGGTGGAACAGAATCTGACCACTTACTTTCCATGAAAGTAGACAAAACTAAACAGCTCACATTAAAAATGAGATTCTTTGGTAATTTAAACAATGAATAAAAATGTACAGACAATTTAAACTTCAAACACAGGAAAGGTACAGTCGGCTTCTTACTGAAACATACCATTCCACCTTAAAAGTTGCAGAGCTTCTGAATGAAAACAAACACAAAAGGGAGTTTTATGGTGAAAACTGTAGTTCTCCAGAATGGTCCACATTGCCTTTAAGGGTTAGAATTATGTTTATGTTTCGGGATTAACGTTAGGTTTAGGTTGTTAGCAATTGTGTTAAACAAACACAAAATGCCGTTGTTTCTAACATTTTGGAGCTTAGATTTAGGTTTAGGATTTAGGTTTAGGATTAAATTCAGCATTAAAGGTAGGGTTAAAATGAAGTTTACATTAGGATTAGTCCTACATTTGTTTTTTTATAAATGTTTTAAGGCTGATATTCCACACAGAGTAGCCAGAAGTCCACTATGAAGCAGTTCTCATAGAGACCAGACTGAGCCGTAATGAAGACAAAGGTTGGACTCATTAATACTAACAAACTTGACTTGTGTAATCAAACGACCTGAAGGCTAAGAACGCTGCCGTGTCTGATCCACCACCAAATCAGTGTCACTGACGCGCATCCCAAATCATACCTGCTCTGTGGGGCTCCTGACCATTGAAGAAGAGGGTGAAAAGAAGCAAAATACAGACTACAGTCTGTAATTGTAGAACTACAACGTGCTCCTGAATGGTCAGTGGAGCTGAGAGAATGTAGTGACAGTGAATGTAGAAACAAGGAGGGGGTCATAATGTCATGGTTGATCGGTGTATCGTCCAGTTGTTTTGCTGCAGCTGACCCTTGAACCCTGTGAAGATGTAAACAGGTGAATGGTGGGAAGCAGATGGTGGGGTTAGCTTCACATGACACTCCATATGAGAACACAATCACTTGCAGTAAACAAAGCAGTATGGCGACAGCTTGGGTCTGGATTTGCTTTTGGGGATGAATTACAACTCGTTTTGAAGATTGGAGTTTGAGCCGAGGCCTATACAATACACTGTGATGTTCCCTTTAAGCAAAAAGGACAGAATGAAACCGTCCAGTCAAAAGAAGCTATGTCAGGTTTGTACTTTCGTCTTTTAACATAGTGTAGTGTAGCAGTCCTGAATTAATTCCTGCAAGCGTAAATGTAATCTGATAACATGGGACCCTGATACACTATACAGCCAAAAGTATGTGGACATTCATCAAATGAAGTACAACCTATTTTGCCCTTCTTTGCTGCAGTACAAGGTTTCACTCTCACTTCTAGACTAGATTTTGGAACATTGCTGTGAGGATTTGGTTGCACTCTGCAAATAATGAGATCATTCATGATGTCAGGTACTGATACTGAGCAGTTAGTTTGGATCACAAACACCACTCGGTTCCACACATCCAAAAGCAAGTCATTATTTGGAAGCACTAGGCTGAAATTTGGACTCCATTCTGGCTAAAGCTAACGTATATGGACCCGGGGACCCATATGTCCAGAATCTCAGCCAAACCCTGACTAAAAGGGTCAGCTCCCTCTGTCCGTTAGACTGGATTCAGGATGTGGCCTTGACCAGCACGAGTACTCTGTGAAGTTTGATCTCATTGACCCATGGGGCAGCCAGCTGTTCACTTTGAAAAGAGGAAGAGTGGTAAGTGTGTCAAGTCCAATAATACATCATACTCGACTCCTAGCACACTTCCACATTGTCACTGTCCAGAAAAAAGTACATGTGGAAGCATTTCTATTGGTCCTTAAGTTCTAAAGATTTATTCCATTGTAATGAGCAGTTGATGTGTTCAAATGGTGTAGAAAAATGGAAATCAGGACAAAAACGGGGATGCTGTGTTTTGTTTGGACTGCATTGATATGAATTGCTTATTATCTGCTTTTCTGCATTGCTTTCCCTCTTTTGATTCCTTCACGTTCTCTCCCTGCTTTAAATCAGGAGGATAAGCTGGTGCCCTGTGGCTTTTATAGTACTTTTTTGTTGTTGGTCTTTTTCTTAATTAACAAGAACCGCGACCGGACAGACCTACCTCCAGGAGAACTGGGCCCTGGTCTCTAGAGTCCACACACACACACACATGCGGCCTAATCCCTCATACCTACCATGATTTTCTCACTGTTCAGGCTGAGCCTCCCACCAAAAACAAAAGGAGACAGTCAACAGCCTACTACTGTATTCTCCATTACCGCACCTTTAGGCAAGGTCTGCCTTTTTTCATTTTACTTCAGTAAATTCACAATTGTTCAGAGTGGTTTGAAGTAAAATGGGCCATTTTACAGAATATTTCAGAATTGTTCAGAGGGGTGGCGATAGTAACCAGACGTCTGGTTTGTTTCCTGATATCTGAGATTATTATTTAACAGTTGTTTTAAGAAAAGGACACTTATTGGGCCCCAAAAATGACCTCATAGTGTTATAAGGCAAAACATTTTCACCATTACATTTTCCACATCACGATCAATACCAATGTGAATAAATGCACCTGGGATTAATGCACTTATTCTCATTGTGTAAACCTGGTCATATTTTTATCAACTGGAAACATGAACTGCACTAAATTGCACCCTTAGTATCAATCAGTAAAGATTATGATGTTAAATTAATATGTCAAAATGATAACTTGGTTTCTTAAATTATTTGACTTAGAATGTCAAAATAGCATCACATTTTCTGAAAATTATCCAGAAATGTAGCACCTCAAAAGTATGATTTACAATATATAAATAATGAGTATTATAACAATACATTTTGAGAAAATAAGCCTCATTTCAAAAGAAACACTGTAAGACATTTCTTTGACATAATAAGCTGTAATTTTAACTTCCCTTGAATATGATTAATATGGCTATGTCAAGAAATGCTAATGAGTCGTACTTTTGAGAATTCAATCATTTATTCATTCATTGTCTGAATCAGGTACAGGAGGTCCAGAATAGTCCAGAATAACTGTGTTCAGGGACAGTCCATCACAGGTCAAACATTTACTCACCTTCTCATTCTATTTACACTTTGAGTAGCCAATTCACCTAACTACGTATGTTTTGGACTAAAGTGGGAAATGTGAAGAAAGTGGAGCACCTGGAGGAAACCCACACAGACACGGGGAGAACAGACCAAACTCCTCACAGACAGTCACACAAGGCGACTCATTTTTTAAAAATTATTATTTTGAAAGATAAAAAAAACATGTCAAAACGTCAAGAGGATGAGTCATTATTGTATAAATTTGTGTCAGAAGTTTGAGACTGCAAATCAAAAATTTGAGAAATACCTTGTCATCAATCCCGTGTGAGGGCCATGTTTGCAGCACCAGCTGGGTAGCAGCAAATTTTGTCCATGGATTAAATTTAGGCACCAGGTATGGATGCCCTCCAGGATGAGAGACGGGACAAGAATGGGTTAATTTGGGAAGGACACAGGAAAAAACAATGTATCTCTACATTAAGACAACACACTGTCCACGTTGACCACTTCGATTTCCTGGGCTTGTCACACTAATCCCATACCAGGCCCATGACAATTTTTTAACTCAAGGGTGCGCTGGATTTTTGTAGTTTGATTTTTGAGAAAATGTCACTATTTTTAGACAATATATGATCATTCTCACAATTTAAAAAAACAAAAAGTGATTATGTTGAGATCTTGTGTTGTTTTGTTACTACGTGTGCCAGAAACAGGTTGTTTTTCTCTGTACTTTTAGGCGGGAATGAGCTTTGTTTTTTCTTTTTACATAAGACCCTGGTGTTTAACCGCCACTCTGAGGCGTCACGCGCATTTTTTCCCTCTCCTTTGCTCCTCGTGAGCGCGGGAAGCAGAATCTGAAGCGCGCTAGAAGGGGTGTGACGCAGGTGTGACACTGGGCAAAAACTGTCAGAAAAGAGGGGAAAAACAGAAATAAAGCGGCTAATTCTGCTCCCAACCACGGAGTCGAGGCCATTCACCCACTGCACTCTTTAATACAGCTTACAGCTGGTTACACGCAGTTCTAAAAACCCGAGGAAAAAAGTAGGCTAATGCGGCTAAGCCCTTTAGTAAAGGTATTCATATTATGAAACACTTAGCGTTTGTTACCTCAGTGTGGACGTGGTTGTGGAATGGGCTTCGTCCCAAACCGCACACTACACCAAACTGGAACACCACCACAAAGTCAAGTACATCATATATACACTTCTAGCCTAGCGTACGTGTAATTTCATGGAGGGAGGGAGATCAAAACGTTATCAATAATAACATTAAATCAGACAAAGCTTACATTCTGCTAATAATTACATTCATCTTGGGCTGACAGCTGGTAGCCACATACATATTTTAATATTTCCATATTTACAAAGCCGTTGGTCGTTTCTTTCCCATGACTGTTTGCCCCCAGACCCCTTGTTTGACCCCACCAACGTTCAGCCCAAATTTAAGTCCTTGACGTAGCCTATAGTATGTTTGTGAATTGGGATCAAACCTTGAATTTTTCCACATTTTATGTAGCACTGAAAACGGGTTCTTTGAGTCAAAACAATGTATTTGGTTCCACTCTAATTATATATGTAGAACCCGTCTTTGAATAACGTTCCTTAAAGTGCCAGTAACTTCATTTTCTGCATGCTCATGCTGTACAGAAGCACTGTCTTCTCTAAAGGTCCCTTGGAGAGCCAAATTTAAGGGGTTAGAGACACGGGGTCTCTGGATATGTCATGGTATTACATTTGATGAAGAACACTGTTAAAGATGGAAACATTGTTAAAGGTGTAGAGAAAAAAAATTACTAAGAGTACAGTTTGTTTTTATAGTGTTCATGGTTCAATACAGGAACCTTAGCTTTGTCTAAGAACCCTTGAAGGACCAATTATCCAAGCATTTGGTTGGATCTTTGAGCGTTCATGGTTCTAGAATCACCTGCTTTACTAAAGAACCCGTGAAGAACTATTTCCCCAGACATTCAGCTGGTTCTCTGACTGTTCCTTGCCCTGTAGGCTACAGAACCCTTGCCTCCACTAAAGAACCCTTGAAGAACCGTGTTTTCCTCATGGTGCAGCTTTCTCGTTACCTGTCAGGTGTTGGACTCGCACGAGTCCCACAAGCGCGAGCAGCCCGAGCGCGCCGCAGCAGAGCCGCTGAAGCGCGCGCCTTCTGCGCGAGCGCAGCGCCGCCGCCTTCATGCCGTCGCCTCGCGCCGCTCGGAGGAGCGCACGAACATCGCCCCGCTCCCCGTCCCCGAGGCGCGGCGCGCGGGAGAAACTTTTCGCTCAAGCCGCTTCTGCTAGTGGCTGCTCCGCGCGCTCTACGTCCGTCGACGGCGCACGGAGACACACGCGGAAATGTCTGGACGCATCGCAACCGCTCGTGTCCAACGATTTCTGACCAGACCCCTGTCTTCACGATTCACTCACATGTCCGCGGGTCAGGCCGAGGGTCGCTAACGGGAAAAGACTCTCTCTCTCTCTCTCTCTCTCTCCCTCCGTACACATGCACTCTCTCACCACTCCCACTCACGGTTGGGGTCGTGTGCCAGTGGTCGTGGTCTAACTCAGAGACATGAAAGTGAAGCGTCACTAGGGGGCGCCACAACCCCCTCACGTCACATGGTAGCTCAACCCCAAAAGCTCCCAATCCATTTTTTACAGAATTCAAGAACCCAGTTCCATGCTCAGAAGGGTCTAAAAAGGGGACTAAAGCCAGTGTACACTTCAGCTGCTCTCCAAGTTCTGCCCCTGGAACAGTCCCAGACCCCAGAGCTCATGGATGTGGGTCACTCCTTGTCCAGCTGCAGCACTGCTGGCCCTGTTGGGACCTGCAAAACAGAGTGTGAATCCAAAATGGCCTCAGAAACATGGCTTTGATCTGGTGTCCATGGGGGCTGACCCTTGTGGTGAGTGGGAGCGTTCCGCTCATGTGGATCGGAGCTGGGGCTGGAACAGCCCTGTGTAGTGTGAGGTGTGTAGTGCTCAGGCTTTCTGGACTTACTGCTTCAAACTGCATTCAGGACCTTGACTCTCTACTGCATTTATACTGCACCGGTGAAAGGAGGAATCCGACTGCACTGTACATCCTTAATAAACCAATTTATACTCCACAGAGTGGGTCCCCCTAAGGGACGGCCATATTTAACACACAGGACTGCAACAGATTTTTACATTTTTACTGTAGTAGGATTTTTCTTGTCTGTGTCTTCTGTTCCATCGATCTATCGTAGCAACTGTACAAGAGCACAAGGTCCCTACACTCAGTGCTAATCTTTGCCTAGTGGGGTATGAACCGCCAGAACTGGGCTGTGGAACAGTGGAACTGTGTTCTCTGGAGTGATAAAGCTTCAATCCAGACTGGTATGAGCTGAAGTAGTATTTGTTTATCCACCAGCAGCACCTGAGCTCTACTACTGTTTCTATGGCAGACTGCCATCAAATCATCACTGCAGTATTCAGACATGTCTCAAACTTTCCCAGAAAAGTCGAGACAGGTGAAGAAGTAAAGCCAAACAAGCCCTGTGATGATAACTGTTTTGACACGTAGACAATCTTCTCTCTCTCTCTTTGTGTGTGTGTGTGTGTCTCTCTCTCTGTGTTTACTGAGAAGAGCTCGACTGAAGCCCCTTCCTAAGCCCCAGGGGCCATGTTTATGCCAAGATCCAAATAAAGACATAATCCAGAGCGTTGTTGTCCTCAGATGTCTGCAGGTGTCAGCTCCTGGACGATATAGAGATGCTGTGGACGGTTCTGTTTAGAGCAGCTCTCGCTGGGACATTGTCCAGCCTTGTGTTTGCGCTCCCATGATCCGGTCGACTGTGGAACAGCTCGGAAAAGAGCCTTCGCTGAAAAGGCATGGGACTCTGAGAAGGAGAAAGGGAGAATATATACAGACACGTATTAGGTTGCTTGTTTGTGTGCATCTCTCTCCCGTAACTCAGCTGATGTGGGCATCTAATAGCTGAGGTGCTGTTCTCCTCCAAGCATTTTGAGCTGTATTATGACAATGCATTTGAAGAAACCTGGTGCTAATGGTCACACTTGGTAGCATCATGTTACAGGACGATGACCTTCTGCATCTAACACAGTGACAACATTACCCTCCACACAGCAGGCAGGGGTAGCCTGCTTCTGTAACATGAATAATACCGTACGTTACTGTGAATTTTCTTGCTGTGGAAGCTGTATTGGGTTTTCATATTGTCTGGTTTCAGAGCGCAGCAGTTATATAAACAGAGATCGACAAAGATGGATAGATATATATCATACACAGCTCCTCTCCCTACACTGGAGAGAGTCACACAACACTCAGAAGAAGATAACTATCTCTTTGTGTCAGGGGGGGCAAAAGATCCCGCATAATGAGGAGATAAAGACTGCTATTCTCTGTTAGACATATTAGCATTTTTCACCATCAGATCAAATGGAAAACAGTTAACACGTCAGACTCCAATGCTCTTGTGACTGAATCTGAGGAAATTATTCATACAAACATCATATACAAGCTTCATCATGTTTATTTCACTCATGTTTTATTTTAACGTGTAAGTGACAGGTAAATAATCTGACCCCACTGTCCCTGAGAGTGAAATAGATATGTGGAGGATAATGTTTTTATTGCCACTGTCTGTCTAAATTATTCCTCTGATTTGGCTTAAAGTTTAATAAATTAGTCCTCGTCTGAAAATGTGAATGTTCAGTGAGTTTCTGTGCCACAGTGAAGCTGAGGGTGAATTCCAAATGTCTCTCAACACCCTCCGTAGGCCACAGTGTTGTTAAAAATAACGGTTTCTGCTCTCATGTAGTGCGTCAAAAATGTAAAAAATGTATGCCTGTATGCCTACTTGGGACACAGCCCAAGCTCCTCTACTGACTGACACATACAGACAGACTTCCACGTTTACGAGATGTGGGTCAGGTATCCATACTAATATTTCTTTAATGTCTAAACGAGGAGCAAAAGTGTGGTAAGTAACAGTAAAACTATTTGAATATCAGAGTTTTTATTTGAGTTGGGTTTTTAAATAACGAACAGGTCCCCAGTATGGTGGCTACTATACACCATGACATCACAATGGTCATGTCACTTCTCTAAACACTACTAATGAGACGGCCAATCAGAAACGTTAGATTATCAGTGATTGTGTTGTTATTGTTTCTTCACAGGTGCCTATCAAAGGTCAAAGGGAAGCCCCTCTAAACTGAAAATGTTTTACAGGCCTTTGTCTTAAGGACTGCACCGGAATGTGTCCACTCCTACTCTCATGTTTGTGGACATTTTATCCTTCCACTATCGTCCCGTGTCACAGAGTGCGTATGTCTACATGTGCTTGTTTTAAAAAGACTGTAAATCTGTCATCTGTGTTTAATAATATCCGCGTCATTTGGTCCTGCTTGTGTACAACGACAGTAAATACAGGCTCCTGTCCATCAACAGCTCCGTCACAGGAGAGCAACCGCTGCGAATCTGCACTGACTCAACACTCTTTCTGCCTCTACAGCCTCTTTACATTCAGCCTAGTTTGATTAATGAGATGAAATGAGTCAGGCTCTGCTTCCTGGGCTCGGATGAGCTTTTAATAATAAAACAGAGCGCAGTTTTCATCACAAGAAACTGCTCAGAGAGTCAGATCACAGCTGGGACGTACATAGCTGCACAACTAGGTCATTGACTTTAACGGCTTGATTTAAAAGCCCACTTTCTCTGTGTATACCACACTGAGTCGCTACGCAACAGTTTGTAGTCCTCAAAGATATCAGTGCGGTCCATCACACATCAATGCTTCACTGACCATCACGGCTGTATTTGCATCACAAGGCAAAGTCGGGGATCGCTTTGAAATCTTACTGAGGTTTGTTAACTTCTGAGGTCGGCAGTATATGGGAAAAAGAACACGTCCAGATTCGTCGTGCAGGGAGGAGTAGTAACGTTTGTTAAGGGATCCATCCTCCACTACACTATGGGTACTCACTACATTAAAGTGTGTTAGACACACCTTGGAAACTTGTATAATCTGAAAATATAAGAGATGCTCTGTAACAGCTGCACGAGTCCTAGCTTATCATACTTAATGCTATAAGTCATCACTCCCCAAATATTTTGATTTTTCAAAGTATATTTCAAATAGTTTGATATATACTATATATAAGTATATTATTACATACTCTCTCTCTCTCATTTATGAAGTTTAAGTTGTCTAAGCTTTAATCACAGTTTGAATAACCACAGAAACTAATTTGTAACTGGAGTTTTATCATTTTGTAGCACGTTCCCTCTGCGTTTACTTTCATGCAGTTAGCACTCTCCTGAATTTAGAGTCAGTTCCTCCTTTGAGATTTTGGATTTTTGTGAATTGGATTATAATTGTGAACATCGACTTTAAAGCATTGCGTTCGCTAACATCAAAATCGGCTTCTAAAACACACTCCCCACAGGTACTAATGCCTTTATATACATTAGTTTATATTCATATAGAGAGAGTTTATATTTAGTTGGGCCTTTTAATCTGCGGTTTTGCTTCTACAGGTTCTGCTGGGGAAAATAACAATTCAAGAAATGTCCAAGAAAGCAGAACTTGACTTTACGGCACACCAAGCACTACACTGAAGTTAGTGTAAAACACACCCTGCTGTAGCCATTTCACACATCTCCAGTCACTCTCTAGCATTCACTGTTTGAGTATGCTTTGCCTCAGTTCTCATTCGTCCACTAATTGTTTTAGTTATCATAAGTAATCTAGAGATAATTAAAAAAATGAAGGAGGATATGGGTGAGTTATATGTCAGTACTACATCAATTTAGATAAAGGGTGGCAGGCTTCACCAAATAGCGGACCTCAGTCAAGACATGGACTTGACAGAAACTGTTGTATTCAGATCCGTGACCAATGTATTAATCATTCATAAATTATTTATTAATAAATAATAATAATACATAATTAATAAAAAATACAGGGCATTTAATGTTATTGTTTTTTTGTAAAACAAGCACAGCTAATCCAATTAATACATAAATGATTCAGTCAAATGATTCAATCTAATTTACTGTCTGTCCTGCATGGCCATTTCACTAGCGAGAGCGAGGACAGAGAAGCCTGCTCCAAAATAAGGAAAGCTGATGTAGAGAAATGAAGGTTTAAAGATGGAAGGATTAAGCAGGCTATGACCATTCTCCCTGCACCTCGCTTTAAACCAATGGATCTTACAGGTTCTGGAAGTGTGGCATTAATCAAAGGCAGCAATATGAAGTGCCACTGTGAGACAAAGCAAAACAATCTTGAGGTTTGAACCTTTGCTGGGATCAAATTTTAGCAAGCAGCACTCATCATGATTGTGTTTTTTAATTTAATGGAATTTACCAATTTTGTAAATGAGGTTGGTAGCATTTGTCGTCTTTTTCCTGTGGATAAAAGCCCCCAGGACCCCAAACACATAGTGCTATTCAAACCCTCCAACACTGATAACAAATACTATGCCCTTGGGATAATATAATAACAAGTGAAAAAAGTAAAGAAGCAGGTCTTGCTTTAGACAGATACAAGTTAAATTTTTATTTTTATTGCCAGTATCCCTCCAGTTCACAGAGATGAACAAACACTCCATCATCAGCCTGTTGTCCACTCACAGGGTCAAAGAACAGAGATAGCACAGATGACCATTAACTTTGTGTGTGTTGATGTGTTGGATTCCTTTTCATACATTCCCCTGCCTTTAGTCCTGACAACAACTGAAGTCCCTGTGTAGACCACAGGCCAGTGTGCATAGTGTGTGAGTATATTTGTGAGTGTGTTATATCATATGGATATTGGCGGTGTGTGGTTCAGATCCATTTTCCTTCAAAGCTGGAGATCAGTACTGCTCTACTAAGAGAGCCAGTTACTAGACTCATCTCAGCACCTCTACGCTATGAGAAAATGAAAGACAAGATTTTACATGGGCCTCACTGCTGAGAAACTCAATAAGGCGATACACGGTAAATAAACAGCCATCGGAATTCAAACAGTAAAGAAACAATGAGGTAAAGTTTAAAAAAAAAAGGAAAAAAGCAATGTGGTGCTGACGCATGAAGGAACGTGCCTTAAGATTCCTTAGGGGAAACTCACAGAGGTTTTCATGGCTGAGACGTAAAATAGTCATTCACATGGTTCATTCATCTTCGGTTACCTCCTCATACTGATCAGGAAACATGAGCACTTAGCAAACCCATGCAGACACAGGGAGAACAATCTGCCCCACAAACTGTGACACGATGTGGGAATTGAACCCGCATCCTCAGGACCCTGCAGCTGAATGCAGTGTCATGGTGCTGCCCTCCAATGATTCAGTGTCGAGAAAATCATATTGATAACTTTACAGCAGTATTGATGGTAACCAGGAGTCGACAGGCCTACAATATAAATACAGCTTTTAAAAAAAAATATATTTACTGTTTTATTTATCAAACCTTTACTTCAAACCAAAAGAATGAAAAGCACAGTAATTCGTTTTTCATTAATTTATCAAACAAACTGTTCCACTAATTAATGGGTTCACAAACTCTCCTAACATGGCTGTTTATGTAATGCAGATAACGGCAATATGTGGTTAAAGGATTGGGCTTGGTACTGGAAGGACACTGGCCCTATCCTCAGGACCGACAGGAACATCCATCCAAGTGCCCCTGAGCAAGGCACCTAACTACCAAAATGTTCCAGGCATGTTCCGAGGGTAGCTGTGTGCTGCTCTGGGTGTGTGTTCACTGCCCCTAATTACAAGAGTGAGGGTGTGTGCTCCCTGTCATGGATGGGTTAATTGCAGAGGTCAATTTTAACTGTAATGCTGTACAATAACCATAATGTAGAGTTTCACATCCCAGTACTGTTAAATCTGAATAAATATAATTAGTATTCATTATTTCTAATCTATCAATTAATAATGTCTCCAGCCTCTGGTCAATAATTCAATAATTTTTTCAAGTTAAAACTTGACGTCTGGTTCCTATCAACACCACTGTGACCCATTCTCAATCTGGAAGTTTCTCTATAAAAGCTCTTACACATCAAACCACTCAGAATGACTGTTAACATCACAACCACGTAATTATGCAAACATTTGAATATTAAGCAGAATTCCTCTTGGAAATTGGAGCCAGTGAACAAGTGCGATCATATTATTCTGATTTTTTGACTTGACGGATACCTGTGCATCATTATGTCAACACAACTCTTGCTAAACGTAACTCAAAGAAAATTATAAAACTGTGTTGATGTAATGTATTTATACTGGAATCAAGTCCATTCATTACATCACTTACTCAGTGTAGTCCCATTTCTACAGGGTTCTAGAAGAGATTTGGATGGAGGATGGATGAGTCTAGACCCAATTACTGAGAACGCAGATATTTCTTAATAAAGTCCTATGACCAATTTTCCAAAAGCTGAAGATTTCAGGAGAGAAAGTTAAAGTTAGACATTTAAAGTGCATAAAAAAAGATTGCTTCTGAAAATGAAAGAGCCATATTTCCTAAAATGGCCATGTTTCTTAGAGCAGAAACAGAAATGTTGATAAAAGGCGAGGTGCTGATTCACTGCGAGGAGATGGGAGGAACGTGTTTCGCGTATAAACTAAAGAAGATCATTCACAGCTGGAAATTATAAGAATTCCACACACAAAACCCTTCAAGTTTGGGAGATCACTAGTCAGATACCTCTTCCCTATACTTCAACACAATGCCAGCCAAAATGGGCATTTGCTCACTTACATAAAACTGGTCTTACATACTAATATTCGCCCTCCAAACTTGTTGGCATTGTGTAATTGGTTAAGCCAAGCCTCTGTGTAGTTATGGCACAGACTTGAACTGGTCTAAAAATACCCCATCCCCTAAAAAACCTTTAAGGAGATCTCAGCAATCACACCATCAAGCTCTTCCTTTAGCAGGAGGCCTCCAGTTTTCAGTTTTCTCAAGAAAGTGTACCACGATAAGGCATACTTTATGGCCTACATACAAAACCTGGAAGAAAAAAAACATCTGGGTTCACCAGCTTACATTGTTATTGGTAAATAAAACCAAATACTGCTTTTGCATTGTAATAGTTTAAGTTACGTTTCAATTTTTACAAAATAAAATTTCTAGAAAATAAATAATAATAAAAAAAAAAGCTGATAACCTTACACCTGCCCAATCAGTAGTTTGTGAATTAACATCCCCACCCCTCTAGTTCAAAGACATCTAACAATAAAATTCACTTTTTGCAAGATTAATAAGTTATTACTTTTTTTTTACATACATATACACATACAGAGGGGAACTGGAAGTCGCGTAGCGCATTCTGGTACTTGCCAACCCCTCTACATTCTCTAAAACTATGAGACACACAATTGAACAAGAAAAGAGTTCTTTACATTAGAATTTGGCTAAATATGTATATCCCACAATGCATCACTGGAGACTTGCCTGAGCACACTTGCATTTCTGCCTGTCTGATATGAACAGAATGGTTTGGTGACTAATCAAAAATTGCAGTTATCCACGTACCCCAACCAAGGCATGTCTGATTTCTTAGATTTTTTTTCTCCTTAAGTTCAGTGCTGTAGCTACAAGGCTAACACTGCTAATAAACACAATATTAAATATTAAATAAATAAAAAAGAGTTTCAATAAAAAAAAAAGTTTAGGGCCTCACTGCTTTTCAAACTGAGATTTTTCAGAGGTACACATCAGACTGGAGAGTTATGAATGCCTGGAGTGTTGTGAATCACTAAAAATGTGAAAGCCACAAATGTCAGCATTTTCTTCTTTAAAAACGTTGAAAACTATTGAATTATCTTAGTTTAATGCCATTTCAATTAATTATGTCCTTTTACTTTATAACAAGCATAAAACATCACTATTATCAATAGTTAGCTTTAAATGTCCAATTCTACATTAAATGGTGAAGCGATTGCATTCTGGCACCTGAGGCTACTTCAACATTTAAGATGGAACTGAAAGTTTCAAAGAAAAAGCTGCTGAATAAGAAGCTGAATTCAGCTTCATATCACAGAAGAGTTAGGACTGGGTGACAATAAATGATTGTGAAACATGTCTGAAGGTGTATGATGTCCTAAATTTAATTAAAGTACAGCAGCTCCTCTGATATCACTGCAGACTGGCAGAGCTGCCTACAGAATACCACTATTTGCCTATAAGGTGTGAGGTGTTAAGATGAATATAACTTCACCATGTAGCTGAACGCAGATGTCAGCCATTTTAGACAACAGTGACGATTCCTAGTGTCAGCTACACTGAGGCTTTGTTTATTTCTCCTGCTCACAGTAAGTCATACTAGTCATGAACAGGCAAGTTTATGGGGCATTAATGAAGACCTAGATCTGGTTTTCACTAGAAGGGGACTATTTACTTCCAGTGTTTGTTAGCCATGTTAGCCTTAGTGCTAAACAAAATATGGCAAATTTAGACATCTAACATGCCTTGGCTTGACTCGACTATACCCGGGGTACGTGTACAGCTGATTTACACTAAACCTTTCCTTTAAGCCTGGACTCCACATTCTCGCAGAAAGCCGTTAAAAAGTGATATGTTACGAGTCCTGCAACTCCGTAACTCTGCAATGTTTGGCTGAGAATGCTAGGCTAGAGCTGTTTTTCTAGCTGTGGAGCCTCAGAGGGAAGTAATTCTGAATAGATTTGGCTGTACATCTTCACATAAGACATAAAGATAAAGAGTTAGAATTTAATCTTCATTATATGAGATTCTGCTGGTACCGGCTTATCACAGTGACTCTAAAATAACAATTAGAGGAGCATTAAAGACTATGTACAACATACAGACATGTTGACCAGGATTCTTCGAAGTGTGGTG